>NC_142684.1:88466854-88770000 GCF_056320005.1 Nelumbo lutea | reverse complement strand
TTTTTGCTAAGTACTACGCACTTTATACTTTCGCCAGGGTGACAACTTTATCCGAACAGCTAAGTGTCCAAAGTAGGGTTTTTCGTCGGTTGCCTCCCTGAATTATCTCCCAGTACCTTAGGGGTGGTTTTTTATAAAGCACACCGAGGTGAGCGACATAGTAAGGCATATTCCCGAATTGTCTTCTAGTACTTGACTTGATGGTTGTCCCTAGCGGGCCCAACCCATTGTATGTCGAGACGGCCTAAGCGTCGTAGGGTCCATACCTGAGTTGCTTGCGTCCTTGGCATACTATGCACTATAGTGTTGAGGCCCTTGGTTAGCTTGGCGTTTTAGTCCTTTGGTTGGGGGAGTGGCTAGTCACTCCCTCCTAGAGTCTGCCCATGCCAAAGAGGCGACTGGGTCCTATAGTGCTGAGGTCATCGTTAGCTCGACATTTTGGCCCTTGGGCTTTGGGAGCGACTATGGTTCACCCCCTCCTAGAGTTTGCCCATGTCGAAGAGGCGACTGGGTCTTATAGTGTCGAGGTCATTGTTAGCTTGGCATTTTAGCCCTTATACTCTGGCAGAGACTTGTAATCCATTTCAGCTCAGTGATCATGGGCAATATTGCCTTAAGTTGACAATGTTCCATGCCCGAGGTACTTGTTTCCCTTCTAGGGTTTTGAGCTCGTATGTACCTTCCCTGAGCACCCGCTTTACTCGGTAGGGTCCTTCCCAATTAGGCCCGAGCTTACCAACGCCGGGCTCAGGCACCATAACTTTGCGAAGAACTAGGTCTCCGATGCAGAAGTTTCGCTTTTTGACCTTGGCATTATAGTACCGAGCTACTCTTTGTTGGTAAGCCGCAGTCCTGATATATGTGAGGTCCCATACCTCGTCAAGTAGGTCGAGGTTGGTGCGTAGCTCGTCTTGATTTTCCTTGTCATCATATGCTTCTAGTCGTAGCGTGGGAACCTCGACCTCAGTTGGGTTGACTGCTTCAATGTCGTAAGTGAGATTGAAGGGGGTCTCGCCTGTTGCGGTCTTTACTGTGGTCTGATAAGCCCATAATACACTGGGTAGCTCGTCTGCCCATAGTCCTTTAGCTCGGTCCAAGCGTGCTTTTAGTCCATGGAGGATAGCTCTGTTTTTGACTTTCGCTTGATCGTTTGCTTGAGGATGTGTCACCGAGGTAAAGTTCTGTTGAATTCCCATGTCTTGGCACTAGTTCTGGAATTTGATGTTCTCGAACTGCTTACCATTGTTAGAGATCAGTACCTGAGGTAGTCCAAAATGGCACGCTATGCTCTTTCAGAAGAAGTTCTGCACATTCTGAGCTATGATTGTTGTGAGGGGTTTAGCCTCAACCCACTTTGTGAAATAATCGACTGCTACCACTAAGAATCTCCTTTTCCCTATTGCTTGTGGGAATGGTATGAGAATGTTGATCCCCCACTATGCGAATGGCCACAGGCTAGTCAGGTACTTTAGGCCGGCGGCGGGCTGGTGGTGGATGTCGGCGTGCTTTTTTGTCGCATCTTTTGACAAGCTCGGTTGCGTCTACCTTCATCGTTGGCCAGTAGTACCCCTGTCGTAGTGCTTTCTGGGCGAGGGCCATACCCCCCAAGTGTCCGCCGCACAGGCCCTCATGAGTATCACGGAGGACGAGCTCGGCCTCAGAGGGTCCCAAGCAGCGCAGAAAGGGGTGCGTGTAGGATATTCAGTACAGTCGCTCGTCTATCATGATGTATTTGGCTGCCTGACGCTCTACCCTTTTGGCGGCATTACAATCTGCAGGGAGGGTTTCGTGTAGCAGGAAGCTCACAAGCGGATCGATCCAGCTCAGTTCTGCTTGAACAACAAGAGTGACCTCCTCTGACCCCCCAAGAATGCTAGGCCAAGGTAAGTTCTCTATATACACGGTTCTCATGGTGTTATCACTAGTGCTGGCTAATCGGGATAGGGCATCAGCCTCAGTGTTCTCTGATCTCGGGATCTGCAAGATGAAGTGTGACTAGAAGTTGAGCAGAGCTCCTCTTACTTTGGCTATGTAAGCTATCATGGTTGGCTCGCGAGCTTTGTACTCACCCGTAACTTTGTTGACCACGAGCTGAGAATCACTGCAGATGACAATGTGCTTGGCTTTCACCTCATTTGCTAGATTTAGCTTGGCTAGTAATGCTTCGTACTCTGCTTTGTTGTTGGATGTCGCGAACTCGAAGTGTAGTGCATACTCCAATTTTACACCGCTCAGCCTGTACAAAATGATTCCAGATCCGCTGCCCTGCTAGTTGACGAGCCATCTATGTGAAGGATCCAAGGCTCCATATCCCAATTCGCACTTGGTCTGACTAGGAGAAATACCGCATTGGTTGCTACTTCACGGTGCTCGAGTTCAACCGGCCTGGGAACCTTGAGCTTGCCCGAGCTAGGGGCCTCGTGTTCGACCGACCTGGGGACTTCAGAGCAGAAGGTATATTCTGCAACAAAATCTACCAACGCTTGGGCCTTGATAGCAGTTCGCAGGTTGTATTGGAGCTCATACTCGTTGAGCTCGATGGCCCATTTCGTTAACCTTCCGGAGACCTCAGGCTTGAGCAGAACTTGCCTTAGAGGTTTATTGGTAAGGACGACGATGGTGTAAGCTTGGAAGTACGAACGAAGCTTCCGAGCTGCGATGAATAGTGCATAGGCTAGCTTTTCTATCTCTAGGTACCTCGTCTTTGCTCACTAAAACACTTTACTAACATAGTAGACGGGTCATTGGACCCGATCTACTTCCGTTATTAGTACTGAGTTGACCAACTCGTCACTTGTCGAGAGGTATATCTCTAAAACATCACCCTCTTCGGGTTGGGTTAAGACAGGGACGCTGGCGAGGTACTTTTTGAGCTCGTCGAATGTGAGCTGGCATTCTTCGGTCCATTCCAAGCCATTGCTTTTATGGCTTTAAAGAAAGGCAGGCAGCGATCTGCCGATTTGGACATGAAGCGGCTCAGAGCGGCTAATTGGCCATTCAATTTCTAAACCTCCTTCAATTTTCGAGGTGGTCTCATTTCTAGGATAGCCTTAATTTTGTCTAGGTTAGCCTCAATGCCACGTCGGTTAACAATGTACCCTAGGAATTTTTCCAATGTGACACCAAAGATACACTTATTCGGGTTCAATTTCATGTTAAACTTACATAGAATTTTAAAAACTGAATGCAAATCTTGTATTAAATCATGTGAAAATTGGGTTTTGACAACCATGTCGTCTACATAACATTCTATTTTCTTGCCAATTAATGGCTCAAATAATTTATTTATAAGTCTCTAAAAGGTTGTTCCAGCATTTTTCAACCCAAAGGTCATGACCTTGTAATAGTACAGGCCGAGCTCAGTTATGAAGGCAGTCTTCTCTTCATCAGTTGGATACATCCTGATCTGGTTGTAGCCCAAATAGGCGTCTAAGAAACTCAGCAACTCATGCCCTGAGGTCGCGTCCACTAGACAGTTGATCTTGGGGAGTGGGAAGAAGTCCTTTGCACAAGCTCAGTCCAGGTCGGTGTAGTCGATGCACATGCATCATTTACCGTTAACCATTTTTACTAGAACAGGGTTGGCTACCCAACTCGGGTAATGGACTTCCCTGATAAAGTCGGTTGCGAGGAGCTTCCCGACCTCCTTGTCGAATGCCCTCCATCGCTTTGGGGCTAGGTTGCGTTTCTTCTGTCTAACGGGCCTAACTACAAGATCAGTATTAAGCTTATGAGTTATAATGCCAGGGTCTATGCTGGGCATTTCTATCGTGGACCATGCAAAAATATCCAAATTTTCGATTAAGAAGCGTACCAATTTAGATCGTAGAGGCTCCTCAATAGAAGTGTCGATCTAAAGTGTCTGGTTGGGTCCTCCATCAATGTCGAGATGGAGACGGTCTCTTCCGTGGGTGCAACTCGCTCTTCACACTACTCCGTAAGTCACTCCAGCTCAAGGTCGTCGGTCACATTAGCTTTCCCTTTGAGGGCGGCGACGTAGCATTTGTGAGACTCAAGCTGGTCACCTTGCGCTACCCTGATTCCAAAGTCCATGGAGAACTTCATGGCCAAGTATTAAGTGGAGACCACAGCTCGTAGGGCATGGGTGATCGGCCGACCTACTATGGCATTGTACAGGGAGGGGGTTGTGACTACCAAGAAGTCGTGGTTGAGCCACACTATGCTAGGCCAAGTGCCGACCTCCACAGGCATTGTAATCCTTCCCAGGGGCCTGACTTCCTCCCCGCTGAAGCCTACCAGGGGAGTGTTCATAGGCTTCAGGTCGTTCTCTTGGAGCTAAAGTTGGTTGAAGGCTACTTTGAAGAGAATATCTCCTGAGTTGCCCGAGTCGACGAGGACACACCTAACTTCAAAATCGTTGATCTTTACCTTTATGATGAGTGCGTCATCGTGGGGGTAGTGGACACCGCACGCGTCATCCTCCGTGAAGAAGATTGGGTCTTCCACCCTCGACCACTTTGGGGGGTTCTATTCTTCCCTGGCGGCCTCGCGAGCTGATGACCGAGCTGTAGCCGAAGTGCATCCCGCTACGATTGAACCTCCAACAATTACATGGATAGTCCCTCAGAATGGTCTTTCTTCGGGAGCATCTCTACTCGGCGGTTGCTCTGCCTGCTTGCTAGATTCGGGAGCATCTCTACTCGGCTCCCTCTACTGACCTGCTTTATTATTATTATTACTTTGTACAAAATTCCTCAGGTATCCGCAATGGATGAGCTCCTCTATCTCGTCGTAGAGGTTTTTACAATTTTTCATACAGTGACCATGGTCTTTATGGAAATTACAATACAAATTTTTATTCCTTGCATTAGGGTCTGCCTTCAACCAAGGCGGCCACTTCACATACGAGACGTCCTTGATGGTCATAAGGATCTCGGCCTGCTTCGCATTCAGGGGCGTGTAGTCCATCCTTTCTATTGCTAGAGCTCGGAAAGGCTATCTTGGTCTTGCCCCCCCGAGCTTGATCCTTCTTCTTCTTACTATCGCCCTAGGTTAAGGGCTCTGTCTCCCTCTTTCTTTTCTCAAGAGCCTGTTCACCTTTCTGGTGATCTCCTCCTCCATCCCTATAAATTGATCCACTAGCTTGAGAAACTCGATCACAGTCTTGGGCTGATTCATAACCACATGCCACTTGAATTCTTTATGGGTGATGCTTCGTTGGGCCGTAGTGAGCCAAACTGTGGGGTCCAGGTCGGGTATTTGCAAACAAGCATCATTGAATCGCTTGATATAGCTTCGGATGGACTCCCCTTCCTTTTGGACTATGCCAAGGAGGCTCTCTTGAGTTCTTGGACATCTCTTGTTGGTGACAAAGTGGGAAACAAAGACTTGCACGAACTGCGGCTAGCTCCTTATCAATCCCGACACAAGGTTTCAGTACCATGTACGGGCTACCCCTTTAAAGGCGGTGGAGAAAGCCACGCACATACAGGACTCACTGGCCCTTGCCAGGTGCATCTGGGACTAGAAGGCGTCCACATGGTCGTTCGGGTCAAAAGACCCGTCATACTTATCCAGTGGGGGAAGCTTGAAATCCTTTGGCATAGGAACGGCAAGGAGTTCTATCGACAAAGGAGAAGGAACTGAAAGAAGTGGAGTAACTTTTACTTCGCCCAAGTGTACCTCTTTCTTACCCCAGACTCGGGCAGATCATGAGTGGGAGCTCAGCGAGCACGGCGGCGCCTCCGCTGCTTCCTTGCTGGCTCAGCGTTGGTGTTGCTGGCTTCGGTGTGACCGAGCTCGATGGGCCTAGGGAGGGGCTCGGACTGTTGTTGGTAGCTGCGAACTGAGGGGCCCTGCCTCAAGTCTGCGGCCAGCACCTCAAACTGGTTCTTAGCAAGCAAGAGCCCAAACTGCGAATGCTGAGGCAATGCAGGCCTTACTGGCTAGGAGGCCCCCGACCTAACTGCAGGTTGTGAAGCAGGGGTAGCTGGTCTCTCTTTTTTGCCACAAGATGATGCCAAGGTCTCTCCTCGGTGAGAAGGAAGTTCATTTCGGCGGTGGGGCTTGGCTTGCTGTGTGGCCGGATGCCGAGGAGGGAGTGTCTACTGAACCTGAGGCAATGGAGGAAAGTACTGTTGATACTGATACTGGGAGACTTGGTGTAACACTTGTTGCTGATAAAGTTGAAGCTATTGGAACTATTGCATTTGAGCTTGAATAGCTCGCGTGCTTTGCATCAGGTGCTCAAGCTGGCTTTGGTTGGCCACTAGTGGGATGATGGAGGGTTCAACGAAGGTTGTTCCGATCATAGAGGGAAGTGGAACATTTACGGGTGTCACTATCTGAGACACATTCAGACTGGGAACTCCGTCCATAGAGAAGGGCATGGTGAACTGTCCAATGCAGACAGTGGGAAGTTGGGGTTGTTCCTAAGAGGCGTTTCATTTTGCACCTCATCCGGCATTGCTGGAAGAAGCCATGGATGTTGAGTTCTGGGAGTTGCAGTGGTTGGAGGAAGGCTTTTTGCAAGATCCCACAAACGGCGGCAAATGTTGTTGCATGATCCAGACGCTCTTAGCTGGCGGAAACCTGGCTCCTAGCTAGTGACAGACGGTACCTAAGAAGATGAAGAAGGTGAAGAATCCCCGGGGGCTCGCCCGGCGGGAACACTCCGATGCTTAAGTTAGAGCTCTGAGGAAGCTGAAGAATACAAAAATAAAGAGCTGAGAGTGCAGATGGCGCAGGTTCAATACCTCCTCTCTTCGATGGTCGAGGTCTTTTTACATTGAAGATCTCTCAGATCAGGCATAACCGCCTCTGCCATAGCTGTAATTGCCAGAGTCAAGGTAGTGGATGTGGGCAGCCGTTGCAGGGTACGGACCTGTCAGGCGTGCCACATTGGGCAGAAGTGGTAGGCACGACGCCGCTTGGCAAGAGACGTGGGCGCAGCCTCCAGATTCAGTAGGTACTGTTGTCAGGCATATCTTTTCTGCAAGTCACTGAGCTACTTTGCACCAAGGTGCCTTGGTCTGAGCTACCCTGCACCGGGGTGTTGGGGTGGCCGAGGTGCGAGTGCTTGAGGCGAGCCTTAAGCATGTATGGACGAGAGTGTTAATGGTGTTGACTCGAGGTGTTTCCACTTTGGGATACTTAGCTACAGGTCGAGGTGTTCCCTTCTTAGGAAGAGCTCGGGGCTTAATGGGAGGAGCTCGGGTCCTAAGAGGAGCTTGGGTCCCCTCGTTGAGGGGGGAGATCGGTTCGCTCCATCCTTGGAGAGAATTCGGGGTGAACTGGATATTACTTCCTGGCAAATTGCCTCGTTCGCCAAGCTGTCCGGCCGGGCTTCGGCGAGTTCGTTACGCCGAGTTATAGCCAGGCTGTCACGCTAAGTTGCCACTTATGCCAGGTCATGTCCATGTGCCCCCATGCTACGAGGTCGGGCCAAATCACCCTCCATCAGAAATCATTAATCTATTTATAAAATAGTAAATTAGATGGATGTTTACAACAATATCACCAATACTGCTTAATATTTAGGGGCATATGAATGGATAAAAAACATTTAAATAATATCCATTCAAAGAGGCAAAGAAGGAAGAAAATCATTCAAAGAGTTGTTAAGAAAAACAATCCATGCCAAACAACCTTTGCAGACGTATCCATCCTCTAAAGTAAGAGATGAAAAATATATGACTATAATCAAATCATCTTGTATGGCTACAATCAACTGATAATTTAATTAGGACTCCAAAACCCATCCAATAGAGGAAACATGAAAGAAAGGAGAATAATGGGACCACCCTAAGTATGGAAGTCACCTCCAAATCAATTGATAATTTAATCAGGACTCCAAAACCCATCCAACAGAGGAAGCATGAAAGAAAGGAGAACAATGGGACCACCCTAAGTATGGAAGTCACCTCCAAGTTAGGTGGCAATGCTTCTTTTGGTCGATCATGGTAACGGATTTTAAGTATAAGCTCTCCATAGTGCACATAGACTCGCTAGAGTTTATCTTTAGGAATAAGGTAGGGAAACGTGTACATAACATAATGGTATGTCTGAATTATGGGAATTGGGAGATAGTAATAGGAAATGTAGGTTGAAATTATAATTTTGGGCATGTTGATGTCTCAAATTCAAGTCAATTAGAATACTCATAGATTTTTAGTTCATTCATTTAGTAGCAATTTGAATAATTTTTTATTCCATATCTTTATTGAGTAATATAGATTAATAATATATTAATAATTATGAAATCAGTAATAATAATAAGTATATTATTACTACTATTATTTACTAATAATATATTCTTATTGTTTGTATTGATTTCGAAATCAATAACGTTAAATTATTATTATTATTATTATTACTATTATTATTATTGTTGTTGTTGTTGTTGTTGTTGTTGTTGTTGTTATTATTATTGTTGTTGTTGTTGTTGGGCATGTTGATGTCTCAAATTCAAGTCAATTAGAATATTCATAGATTTTTAGTTCATTCATTTAGTAGCAATTTGAATATTTTTTTATTCCATATCTTTATTGAGTAATATAGATTAATAATATATTAATAATTATGAAATCAGTAATAATAATAAGTATATTATTACTACTATTATTTACTAATAATATATTCTTATTGTGTGTATTGATTTCGAAATCAATAATGTTTAATTATTATTATTATTGTTATTATTATTATTATTGTTGTTGCTGTTGTTGTTGTTGTTGTTGTTGTTGTTGTTGTTGTTGTTATTATTACTTTTATTTTGAAATAATATATTTGTTATAGTTATGATTTTTAGTTAATTCCTGAAATAATAATTTCCTTTATATTGCTTTTAGTTTAACAATAATGGATAATTGAAAGTTTATAATTTAACTTTAACTAAATGAAATATATATTGGAGAATAAAAATATTATTAATTATAATTACTTATAATAATAATAATAATAATATTAATAATAATAATAATAATAATAATAATAATAATGTAAATAAGTAACACTAAATATATATTTATAAAATAATTAATATAAATTAATATAAATATAAAATGATTTTATCCCGATTAATAATTAATAATATTAAAATACTTATTAATTATCATTAATTAATTAATTAACACTCCAAGGTAATAATTATCATCTTTATAATTAAGGAATTAATTATCAGTAAGTAATTATAATCACTAATTAAATTTTATCATAAATTTAATTATAATTACTGATAACAATAATATAATTAATTATTTCATATAAATGTATGAATTATAATTTCTGATAATAATTCTACTATAAATAATTAACATTAAATATTTATTTTCAAAATAATTATTATGTGTTAGTATAAATATAAAATGATCATTTTTGAACTATTAATAACCATTATAAAAATCATTATTAATTATCATTCTGACTTAATAATGAGAAATATTATCAGTAAATATTTAATATTAGCAATTAAGTATTAGCAGTAATTATTAAAAGAAATTATTATCAGTGAGTTATTATTACTAGTAACTAATAGCCAAAATTAATTAATTAGAAGTCATTAATTATTATTAGTACTCCTCTCTTTCAAAAAGTTGACTCATCATCATCATCATCATCAATGACAGAAATTTGATAAATACATAATTTGATAAAAATAAGTCAATATCATTAATTTATTTTTTATTTTTTGAAAAACTGAATAAGAGAAAAATAAAATGGTTAGCAATGCAAATGAAAAATTATTTGGAACTTTTAAAGAAACAATTATTGAACATAAAAAACCAATTATTCAAAAATAAGGTCGTTAATCAAAGACTATTTAAAATTATTCAGTAAATAATAATTTTAAGAAATTATAATTATTAATTAATTATCTATCTGAATTAAAATGGGTAATTTCAGAAAATAATTTTAAGTAATTAAATTTTGCTATTAACATTTTTTAATAATAATCAGTATTATTAAGAGATTAATAATATATTAATAATTATGAAATCAGTAATATTAAAGTATTATTATTACTACTAAATTATTATTATTTTATTTTTATTTTTATTTAGTAATTAATTTGTTATAAATACGATTTTTAGTTTATTCATAAAATAATATTTTCTTTTATAAATTTTGCTATTATTTATAATAATAGTATTAATTATAATTACTTGTAATAATAATAATGTAAATAAGTAACACTAATTATATATTAATAAAATAAATAATATGAATTAATATTAATATAAAATGACTATATCCCAATTAATAATTAACATTATTAAAATACCTATTAATAAACATTATAAAGTAATAATTATCATCATTAGTATTAATAATAATTAATTATAATTAATGATAATAATAATAATATAATTGTATTAACTAATTTAATAGTATTAATTATAAATACTTATAATAATATAATTAAGTATTTCATATAAATGTATGAATTATAATTTCTTATAATAATTATAATATAAATAATTAACATTAAATATTTATTTTCAAAATAATTAATATGAGTTAATATAAATATAAAATGATTATTTTTGAATTATTAATAACCATTATGAAAATATTTATTAATTATCATTAGTAATCATCATTTCGAATTAATAATGAGCAATATTATGTGTAATGAATTACCAGTAATTAAGTATTAGCAGTAATTGTTATAATAAATAATTTTTAGTAATTAATTATTATCAGTGAGTAATTATTATTAATAATTAAGGGTTGGAATTAATTAATTAGAAGTAGTTAACAGTAATTAACAATAATTATTATTAGTCTTTAATAGTTATAATTAATTAATTAGAAGTAGTTAACAAGAATTAATTAATTAGTTTAGTAGTTAACATTAATTCATAACACAATTTCCTTTTTTTTAAGAAATATTGAAAGTGGGAACTTCCCACTTCTCACAACTCTACATGGTGGTAGGCTCCACTCTCCGTGTTAGTGGGCTCTTTTCTTGAACTACCATAATCAGAATTTGACACATGTCTAGTGGGTTCTATTTTTGTTCTACCATTAATCAGAATTTAACACTTATTCATTTTGTTTAAATGTTTGGAATGAATGTAAATGAGCCACATGTCTGTTTTACAGTAGGGGCTTTGGCCTGAAATCATTACTTTAATATATATATGTATATATATATATTAGATTTGGGGATGCAACATGACATTTGAATATGGGTCATTAACATGTAGATGACACGTGGCATCATATATAAATGTCATGTATCAATTGAAGGTAAGTCAATGATATTACATGTCATATGGCAACATAGATGAATGCCACATGTCATACAATTGTCATTAATTATGTTTAGATGCCACGTGATGTATATATATATATATATATATATATATATATATATATATATATATATTATATATATATAATTGAAGGTAAGTCAATGATATTACATGTCATATGGCAATATAAATGAATGCCACATGTCATACAATTGTCATTAATTATGTTTAGATGCCACGTGATGGCATAATATATATGTATATATATATATATATATATATATCATGTGACATAATATATGTAAGCTACATGGCATCTGAATGTTGGACCGGTGACATGTGGATGCCATGTAACAGCATAAATAAATGCCACATGGCACCTGAAAATAAGTTAACGATATTGCATGTTACATGGAATGCCACATGTCATTGAATACATTAATATGCTTATGCATTCACGTGGCATTCGCATATGCTACCACATGATGAAATGTATAAATATCACACATGTGGTTGATGCATACATTTTAGAATGTATAAAATATGGCAGAGGGACAAAAAGCATGAAATATCAAAAGATGACTTCATATTTTTTATGCTTTCTTTTACTTTTAGTTCATATTTTTTAAAAGTAAAAAAAACACCCCAAACAAATCGTGTTTTGGTACTTTCGTACTTTTATACTTTTGAAAGTATGAAAAGTATTCTCAAAAGTACCACTAAGGAGGGACTTAGATATTCTTTAAAAATTAGAAGGCTTTCATGTATATGTTTGGTTCTGTTGGAGTTTACAAAGAAGCCACTTATTACTTTAAATGTTTCTTGCTTTTTTTGTATTTGTTTGGGCATCACTTTAAACATTTATTGCTTTTTACTTCAGATTAGCACCCATAAAAGCATGCCACATCAGCATTTCATTTCAAGAATGTTGGGGCATCAGGGGAAATGAAAATTTGACGTTTCCCCAAATGCCCTATGCACAAAAAACAAAACCAACCATTTCGGTTTCTTAGTGTTCATTTGATAAATAATGAACAAAATAGTGGTTTTATATACAATAAACATAAACGCCCATGCGGCGCTAATGTGGTAGTGTTTTTTTAATAAATGGCAACATAATCAATCATCCCCTATATAGGTCTTGATTTAGATTCATGTAAATGTTTGGTCATATTTTTGTTTCACAGTATTCATGTTTTGTACTTTCAACAAAACCAAAATATAAAATTCGTTGAATATTTTTTGTTTTGTACTTTACTTCAAAAACTGTTTACATGGAAAATTTTCAAAGTAAAGTAATTGATGACATTTGGGTACAACAAAGTGTTTTATACGTATGTATGTCACATAGCATCATATGCCATATTGTCATAGGGCTAGTTGACGAGGCCCCATGTGGCACTCGATTAGGTGGAATAAACCTACGAAAGCAAACAATAACATACAAAAAGCAACAAAGAATGCACAAAAATTAGTTAAAAGACACTTTATATTGCATTAAAAATGGCAAGCACACAAGTTTGTATTGAGGGGACTTCGTGCTTAATCTTTGCACGATAGTGGCACCACTCAACTACATACCTCTCCTCAAAGAGTGCATCAAAATATTTTGATGTAATATTGAAAAATCATAATATTACATCAAAATGTGTTAAGGGAACCCCGTGCTCTAACAAAAAATTACATCAAAATACCGAAAAATCATACTGTATAATTATAATAATGCCATGGGCATCCCCCCATACAAAATACATGTGTAACCCCACCCAAGACATACTTGATGGTGCTCTAATGGCATGTTACGGGCATGGCAAAGGCACTTAATGGCATGAAAAATTGGTCACTTATGACAATCTTCCCCACTCAATTTGGTCTTCGTCCTCGAAGACTAGCTTTTGCTTGCTACTTGAGCCTATTGTTGGTGAATGAGGGTTCTTTTGCTGATCTGCGAACTTCTTCCATTCCAAGGCTCAAGCAAGTGCTTTGGTAAAAGGTTTGAAAGTATGGCAAAGGCACTTAATGGCATGAAAAAGTGGTCACTTATGACAATCTTCCCCACTCAATTTGGTCTTCGTCCTCGAAGACTATCTTTTGTTTGCTACTTGAGCCTATTGTATTGTTGGTGAATGAGGGTTCTTTTGCTGATCTGCAAACTTCTTCCATTCCAAGGCTCAAGCAAGTGCTTTGGTGATAGGTTTGAAAGTGCTTAGAGTGATGGGGAAACCTATAGTTAGGTCCTATGTTAAGTCTTTGGCTAACGGCTTGAAGGTAAGTCAATCGTGGCTTAGTTTAGCTTGAGCTACTAGCTAATGTAGGGCTTAGTTTAACAATGAGGGCATTCAGCTTCTCCCGCTTTGGGCAGTGCTTTATCAAGTGCTCCTCCCCACAAATGTAGCAAGTGGGAGGACGAGTTTGTCTCTCTTGATATCTATTGTTGTAAGAGCTTTGCTTCCCTATGGTTTCTTTCTTTTGTGATATTCAACTAGCTTGTGGTGGAAGGGTTACTTATCCTTCGGGGGACTTGGTTGCCTATCTCCCCCACTCAAATGTGTGGCATGCGGGCTGGCTAGTTTGCTTCCTTCATCATCCGACAATCTCAATTCACTAAGTTGTTCAACCACGGCCATAGCGAAAGCAAGGTATTGAACATCGCGTTGCTGGAGCTCGAGCTCGGCCCAAATCTTTAGGCCATTCATGAAGTTGAACAATTAGTCTTTGTCTGACATGTCAGTGACCTCCAAGGTGAGAGCTAAAAATTCTTTGACATATTCATGGAGTGAGTCGCCATGCTTGAGTGTTTTCATCTTGTGACGAGCGAGGTACTCCACGTTCTATGGACATAACTGTCTCTTCAGCTTCCTATTGAAGCTGGTGCATGTATGAACGGCACATGTACCACATTCTATGTCAAGGCACCTTTTACGCCACCACAACATAGCGACATCAGTCAAATACATAATAGTCATACGTACCTGAGTTAGTTCATCAATCATGTTGGCTGCGACAAGATATTGCTCCATTTTCCACATGAAGTTGTTAAGCTCCATGCATTGTGTGAGCCTAAATAGGAGTTGGCTCCCTAATCTTGATGTGGGAAGAAGTATGCACAGAGGAGGTGCTAGTTGGATTGGCAATAGTCCTCTTCAGGACTGCACACTCTGCCTTCAATTCATCTAGCTGAGCTTTGACGTCGGAGGAGGAACACACGGCTGACTTCATGGCTGTCCACTTCACTTTCACCTCATTTAATTGGGCTTGAATGGCCATTTGGGAGGACATGGCTCTCCTCGATGTTACCCAATTACTTTTCATTTCATTGAGTTGGGCCTAGAAGTTGTCTAGCCTGTCTTGAATGCTGGAGTGGGACGAGATCCCTTCTTGTTGGTGTGCGGTGTTACAAAATTCCTTGAGCATCTCGTTTAGCATGTCATGGACCTTATTGACAACACCACTCAGGCGGCCTTCCACCTCTACCACCACATTCTCGATCGATGGCTTCGACATTTTGTTGGAGCTTGTCTACTCGATCATACATCTCACACATGGTTGCTTCACAATGTTGCATGCGTAGGTTGATGGCAGAATGCTTGTCAATGGATTTTCCACACTTGCTTGCCTTTGATGTACGATTCTTCGATGCTTTGTCCTTAATCATATCATCGGTGGGTGCATCATCAGCCCCATAGGATGGGGAGAGTCCATGCTCGGTCTCCTTCACGACGCCCTTGTTGTGCTTCATAGTGTCGCTTGCATCGTGAGCCAAATGTCTAGAAATGAGCTACTGCTCTGATGCCAACTATCACGGGGCTAATCAATAAAGCCTTATTCAACACTCAATTAGGTCAAATAAGCCAATAAAAGCAAGCAATACTTGAAAGTAAATCAATGATACTACATGCCACGTGACATGCATGTGTCACTAAATACATTAATATGCTTATGTTTCCATTTGACATTCATATATGCTACCACATGGTGAAGTGTATAAGTATCATACATGTGATTGATGAACATGCTTTAAAAATATATAAAATTGATGAACCTACAATTTATCTATATTTTATGAGGTTGTTGCATGAAATTTTATGCTAGTTTTATTAGATTTTGCCCTATTTTAGCTTGATTGCAAAAAAGATTTCAGTGGGAGCCAAATCAACAAAAAAAAAAGGCAAAAGCAAGAAAAGAAAGCCCAAAATTTATCAAGTTCATCCCGGCCCAGCCATGAGAGCAAGAGAATTTCATTCGGCCCAAGAAGAGCAAGTGAAACTCTTTGGAAAATCCAAGGGAAGAAGCCTAGTAAGAAGGAAATTTCGGCCCAGCCCATTTTTAGCCCAAATAACAGCCTAGAGTGTAGCCCACATGAGCTCAAAAGCAAGCTAAGTTATAGCCCAAATAGCAGCCCAAAGGGAGCTAGGGGCGACAACTTTTAGGAGTTTCTTGAAGAGAAGGAGGGAGCACTCTAGAAGGTTCATGAGGGGTGTAATACACCCCATTCTAGAGGCTTCAAGAAGGGGCAAGAGCCCCCTTGAAAAACTATATAAGGAGGCCTCTAGGAGGGGAGAAAGTGTTCAATTGCTTGAGAGGAAGGCTCTCCCACTCTTAGAGGTTCGGCCACCTTGAGAGAAGAGAAGAGAAGAAGGTTAGGCGCAAGGAAGAAGAAGAAGAAGGGCTGAAGGAAGTTCAAGACAAGCAAGCTAGAAGAGAAGGTGAGTTCGAATTGAGGGTTTGTGATTCAAAGATCTTTTGTAATAAATTATTTGTAGTTTCATTCTCTTTTGATTTGAATTCAGTTTCTTTGTTATATTTTCTTTCTTCTTTCTCTTTGTTTCCATTCTTCCTTGATGTATTTCAGCTTGTAAAATTTCAGTTCAGCAATCTAATTCTTTTTGATTCATTCAATTGGTCATGAATTGTACTTGAAGTTTCTTGAATGAGGGTGTTATTGTAGATTTATTCGGCCAACTAACCTTCAAAACTCAGATCTAAATTCTCAGATCTGAGATTGCAAGATCTGAATTGCTTGAAAGAGAATTCAGATCTGCAATTTTCAGATTGGCCGAATTAATCTACAGCTTGGAATTCCTAGAGTGCTTGAGAGAGATTCTAGGAATTCAGATCTACTATTCAAGAACTGAATTGAGTGCAAGGTTAGAGATAACTTGCACAATTCAGTTGGTGATCAATTCAGATTTGAATTGATGCCTTAGAAGTGTTTGAAGAAATGCATGCATAGGGATTAGATTCTTGCTAGAGATAGAAGAACCGTCACTCATGCATAGGATGAACATGCGCTTGAGAGAGGCTGTTCATGACCTTGGGGTTTCACCAAACCAAGGCTCAATCATGATTTATTCGAATGATCCAAATTGATAGATTGCTAAATTCTGAGATTGACATTTACTGCTTACTCTTCTAACCTAATTTGAAGGCAATTGGACCAATGATTTAGATAGATTTTAATTTAGGATTTTTTTTAGCTTCCATTAAAGTTTTGATTTATTTGTTGATCAGATAAGAAGTGCTCAATTTAGTATTGGTAATTGTTTCCTAAATCCTCGTGGGAACGATACTTCACTCACTACTTTATTACTTGAACGGCTAGTGCACTTGCTAGTGTCACAATGAGCCACACATCAAAAATATATTAGAGGGCGAAAAAGCATGAAGTATCAAAAGTTGATTTCATGTTTTTTGAATTTTTTATACTTTTACTTTATTTTTTTAAGTAAAAAACACTTCAAACAAATATGTTCTGGTGCTTTTCGTACTTTCATTCTTTTAAAAATATGAAAAGTACTACCAATCAGGGAGTTATTTATGTAAGTATGCCTTTGGGTTGATGCAATTGTTAGTCCTTTTTTACCTATAATTTTCATTTCAATGTATTTTTGTAACTTGGTAACATGTGATTTTAACTTGGTTTGATTTTCCTTCATTTTCTCTTTCAATGATAAGGTTTAGGAAGTCTATCAATGGTTAAGTGGGACATCCCTTAACTTGATATACGTGCTATAATTGATAATGTGGAAAAAGGGCTTTTTGGGTCTAGAACTATAAAAGCATATTATTGTTTTAAGATCATTGAGTTGTTAAGGTTGGGTTTGGAATCAGTGTAAAAACATCATCGGTGTAAAAATACACCGATGACATTTTACACTGAACCATGAAAGTGACCATTGCTTTATGAAAGTAGCGATGAGTAGAAGAGTGTAAAGTTTTACATCAATAAAATTAATATAGTTTTTGCATTGATTATGGATGTAAAACTTTAGAGTTGATGAGGTTTTACATTGTAAAACTCCGTTCCATCGATTATTAATCGAAGTGGAGTTTTACATTAATAATAATTTCACCCTCTTTTCAAATGCCTACAAAACCGAACTAATGTAAACTTTACATCAGTTCTTGATTTACATTGCACCAAATGCAACCTAAATGGTTTAATTGTACTTTTTCAATTTTTTATTTAACTTGAGTCCTCGTACAAGTCAATGATGTTAGAGACCCATTTAGAAGACTTTCAAATATAAGCAAATATGTATTATAAAATAATTTAATTTTTTTCATTTGTTGGATCACTAGAATGGAATCCATTTCTTTCTACTATAACTACTTACATTTTCATATAATAAAATATATGTTTCCTCTTTTTGGTTCTTGATGTAAATAATTGATTTCTAATTACTTGTTATAGTTTTGATGTTGTAAACTAATATTGTTTTTATAGAAGGATTTTCAAGGATTTAGTGATCATTGCAAGAAAAATGAGTTAAATAAAAGGTCGCATAGCCCTTAAAACAATCATTTAGACATGCACCAATGGTTTTGTGACCACCAACTTAGGCATTATTGGCTTATCTCAAGGTTGCTAGCTCAAAGATAAAAAACCACTACCTCATAGGCATGGTGCAATCATTTACAAGCTAGCGGTTCAAATATAAGTGCTGATGTTAACACCCAATTTTTTTGCTTAGAACTTGAAAATATAATCAAATTAACTTGAGACTTACCAAAACCCAAATTTCCCTCTTTTTGACACAATCTACATGTCAAATGTTTAATTTAACTACACTAATAAACTTAACATCTGATTAATGAAAAAATTAAAATCAACATTTGACACCACATAGGTTTTAGTACCTTGATCAAACACAATCCCTATATATAAAAAACTAAAACTTAATTGCATATTGAATTTTATGACCAATTTCAAAGATCCATCATTCATTATACCAACTTTCTTTTTGACTATCTCGATATACACAATATTCAAACATTGACTTCATAAAATTGAATTCAAGATACCCATTGCCTCAAGGATATTAAGATACAATAAACCCCAAAATTCAACCTCCTCAAGTTTATAACGATTAACCATAAAATACCAACATTCCATTTCAACACCCTTGGATGAATAAAACTAGAAAACTAAGGCCAACAAATTCTTTCTCAGATCTAAATCTTCCACCCAACTCCTTATCTTAGTCCATGCTTGTATGCCAAATTTCAACTCAAATTTCCTTTGTTTAATCGTCTAACCAACAAAATTTTTTATTTGATATTTATGATTAAATCCCATTAGAAATTATAACCTAAACAACCAAACTTTTCTCATTATGTCCAAAATACTCAACATACCCCACCAATCTAGTTTTAACCTTAAATTCCTTCATTTCGTTCTAAAACAACCAAGATTCTACTTAAGCAATTCCATTGGTTGATGAGTTATAAGATAAAGCCTTAATCTAGACCAAATCTTTCAATCCATAACTCTAATTAAATATCTATCTCATTCATCAGATTTAGGCCATTTAAAAATGCCTACCCACCATTTTTTATCCCAAGATTCCTTCATTCCACCCACTATTAAGCCAAGGTTTTATTTCAACAAATCTAATTAATTATAGCATATCAACCATAAATCCCTATCATGAAATCCTTATGTGACCAATTAAACCTTACCACCATGTTCAAATGCCAAAAAAATCTCAATAAGTTAAGTTTCATGACCTAATCCATCTATTTAACTATTAAAGTACAAAGTTTCTATGAGATGATTGATGTGCAAACCAAGAACTATGACTATAAGAAATTGAATGAGTTCTTTGACCAAAATATCATTGACAAGATAAGTAAATTTGAAATTCCTAGGCTAGGTGGGAAGGGCCTTCTAATGTGGAAGCCAAATCCAAAAGGTAGATTTTCAGTCAAATCTGCTTATTAGTGCTTAGTTAATAAGGAACAGCCCATCAACCAAAGTTTAGACCCAAGCCCCTCCGACAACAAATTCTGGAAGAGAATCTAGGCCCTGAAGATCCCCTAGAAAATTAAGCATTTTATCTGGAAATGTTGTCATAACAGTATTGCTATGAAACAGGTTTAAGTGAGATGGCAGATGGGAGCCGAAGACCTGTGCACAATCTATGGTAGAGAAATAGAAACTGTCATGCATGCCCTTTTTATGTGTGATCACGCTAAAGCATCTTGGTTTGGTAGTGATTTAACCATTCATGTGGACACTTTCATTTTCTTTAACTCCTTTTCTGATTGGTGGTGTTGGTGGCTTAGTCAAGAACAACACCAGACCAATTTGTGTGATGATGCTATGGAATTATTAGTAGATTGTTCTCAACCTAAGAAAATAGTTAACAAGCCTTTTTTGTGTAGCTGGTTGGAGTTTGAAGGTTGCCAAGCTATGACCGATGGCAACTTTGGAGTAGGCAAAATCGCCTTTGGGTTTTGGGTCTCCCTAAAAAGAGGTCATTTCTTTTTTTCTAAATGTGGACCTTGCAAAGTTATATATGCTCTTTATGCAGAGGCCATAGCAGTGCTTGAGTGTGCTTTTTTTATTTATGAATTGGGCCTAAAAACTGTTAATATCGTCTGTGACTCCTCTACTATTGTATCTGTCATTGCCAGGAAATCCTTTGACTGTGATCCAATCATTTGGCCGATTCTCCACAATTTGCATGCTTTGACTGATGTTGTTTTAAAGGTAAAGTTAGCTAAGAGGGACTCGGTTGGACCTGCGCATCGGTTGGCTGTCAAAGGCCTAAAAATTGTTAATATCGTCTGTGACTCCTCTACTATTGTATCTGTCATCGTCAGGAAATCCTTTGACTGTGATCCAATCATTTGGCCGATTCTCCACAATTTGCATGCTTTGACTGATGTTGTTTTAAAGGTAAAGTTAGCTAAGAGGGACTCGGTTGGACCTGCGCATCGATTGGCTGTCAAAGGCCTAGCAGGTGTTCAAGAATTCTGGGGTCATCCCCCGCTTTGGATGCTTCCTCTCTTTAGAGCCGAAGATATGCTGTAGGTGCCTGATTTGTCAAGGGAGGATGTTGATCCTCTTTAGCTTCTATGGGATCGAGTTTTGTCTGTGTTTCTTTGTTTCTGTTCTGGTCTATTTGCATTTTCTCAACAAAAGAAAAGTACAAAGGTTCTATTTGATTTACCAAATTAAATCATTCCTCCATCTATCCCAACTTGAAATTTCAAGAAGTTGGGGAATGATGTCATCTTTAAACTTAACCTATTAAAACACTTGACCCAATAAAGTTGAACGTAGTAAACATAAAAAACCCAAAAGCCCAATGACACATCCACTAAAATGATATTTATGGTCGACTCAAATTTATATTTTAGGCAATTAAGAACCCCAAATATAAGCCTACTATGTCACGCACACCCTAACCTCTCATTAGATGCACAAAATCCATGAAGACATTCCAAAGCAAGGACAAATGTTGCACCAAGAAGGAGAATGTTGACTACAAACCTTCTCGATTTGAAAATCCTTTGTTTTTTTCATAAAAACGCATTCTTAGAATCCTAGTTATGTAATTGGAATGATGTTTGGCATCAATGCCAATTTCCTAAAAATCATTGCCACATCGGAGCCATGCTAGTGCTAGAGGAATTGGTGTTGAGATTTCTATTTGGATAGCTGATTTTGGTGATTTTTGGGAAGTTGGCTAAAAATCAATTCTTAAAATTAGCCCATTTTAGGGATCACCATTTTTTGTGATTCATTGATTTCCAACTAATTCCAATTTTTTTAGGATTACATGGCATTCAATGCGGCTTGGAATAATAACTTCAAATGCAAAAATAATGGCCCTTGAAAATTAGTACCAAATTGACTAAGCTGATTTCTTAAAAAATGACTTAAATGGCAAAAATGATACCAAATAGCAAAATTTATCGATTTTTGAAAATTTGGTAAGAAAGAATTAGCATTGATCTCAAATATCACTTGGATGAGTTTCAAACCTTTTTTCGCTATTCTCTCTATAAAGTGAACCCAAATCAAAGCCAAAAGGAGGAGGTTTAGATAATCTAAAAGCAATCCCAACCTCTATAGAGTTCTCATTTGCAAGAAATATCTAAGCATTGAGCCTTGATCTTCAAATTTGTTCTACTATGTTTTAGATTTCAAAATTTCAAGAAATCTCGAAGCCTTTGACAGTTTTAGATTTTCCTTGACATTAAAGGGTCAAATAGAACACCACAAGCTCAAGAGCTTGTTTAAGCACCCTTCCAATGTAGTTCAAATTTTGGGAATTCATTGCCAAGGTTATATACGAGAAATAAGCCTTTGCCTTCGTCTTTTGCTCACTAAGTTGTAGTTCATAGATTTATTCCAATTATGAGTTGCTTGAAGTTCCAAAAACTTGGGGAACTTGCGTTTCCAACTCTTTTAAGACTTGGATAAATAGGTAGAGAGACAAGAGTCTTAGGGAAATAAATACCTAATGCCCAATAACATCTCACCAAATAAATTTTAAAAGAAGTTGGAAATATTTTTTGTACAAGACTTCGAAATTTTTTTAGCAATTCTTGTTGATTTTTGTTGAATTTTAAGCTTAAACAATTTTCATAATCAATTGCTACAACAACTTGGAGAAAGGATGCATAACATCCTCCCTCTCCTGTAGAAAAATGGAGTTAGTATTATGCAGATAAAATCAAATTTTGAAGTTGAAATGAGGAACAATTTTTTTCTAAAAAATGAGTGGTGACTCTTTCTCTTTGAATCGACCATGAGCTTCTTGAAGCTTACAAAGACCAAAAGAAAATTCCATACAACTTTCTTATTTATATGAAGTTGAAGTAGATGGAGAGAAGAGAGGGAATCTACTTATACGTTTCCTTTAAAATAATTACTTTTATAAAGGTTCCTTTGTAAAAGTACCTTTATAAAAGTGCTTTCATAAAATTTGAAAGAAAACGAAGGAGAAAATAGTCACAAATGCTTATTTAAGTGTTTATTGGAGAAAAAGACTACCTAACATCTAATATGAAATATCACTTGAAAAAGTAGGGTGCCAAATGCAAATAAATGCTTATTCATATAAATACTTGTTTTTAAGCACTTATTTTTAACATAAGCACTCCCAAACATGGCCTAAGAAAGTTTATATTTGAGAAAAACAAAATGTTCAATTGAATATGATATGTAAGTAAAACTATACTTGACCAATTACACAAAACTCAAAAAATAATGCTTGAGTTGGACTTGGACCGACTTAATTCAATTGGAAATGTCATGGGTTCCTTCCTCTTCAATTTCATACCTGTGGGATGCATGGGTCCCCACTAGTACCCATTATATAAGGGAAAGGTAAACCACTCATTCTTGTTACCTTCATTTTCTTTTTATTATTTATGGTAAATTACAAAGACCCCCTATACTATGGGGTTAGTGACAATTACCCCCCTTAACTTTCATTTGCGACATAGAAAAATATCTTTGTAAGAGTGAATTTAATGAGATGAAAATAAATAGTTCAAATTGCATTTTATGATCTTACAATTAAAGAGAGCAACTAAATTTAAAAATAGGGGTACTATAGTAAAAAAAAGTTTTATAAACTTGTTCATACTTGTAATAATAGTATAGGTATAATGTATTTTTTTATAGATTTGGGAATATATTAAGAAAAGCATGGGATAACATGATCCCAAGCATTGAAAATACATATGAGGTTTAAATCTCTACGATTAATATAAGCATTGTCAAGATTCTCTACATGAACACGATTAGAACTAGTCATTTTTGCCATGTTGGCCTCTCAATACACATGATTATATGAAATGGTGAGGTTGTGAAGCTTAGCAATCTCATAGCATTCTCTTATTAGTTCTGAAGTATTTTATGGATGGTCTTCAATCCCCAGGAGTCTATTGATCACTATAAGAGAGACACCTTTAATAGATAAACGTTACTCCTATAGCCAACTTATGGGCTTCAAGATCTGCCATGTTTATCTTGTAGACCTCGATATCCTTGCAAACTACATGTTTAGTCCATCCTTCTTTTTGTCTCTAGCAATGACTCCAACAAACACATATTCCATCACTTCTCCTAGACTCATCAAAGTTTATCTTGATGTCTTCTCTCACCAGTGGCTTCTGGCTAACAAGGACTAGAGATTTTGTAACTTCAATGCAATAGAAACAGGTTTGATGAAGACAAATGAAACCACTTCAATTGACACGAGTTTGTTTGGTTAAACGTCTAATGGGAGTGTATTTGTTCTTGTTTTTTTTTTTTTTTTTGTTTCTATTTTCTACAAAATCCAAAGAAGCATGTTAGTATTTTCAAGCACCAACTTTTTGCTTGTAGAGTTGGTGTTATTATTTTTTTCTTTGAACACATGATCCCACACCATTCAATCATTGACTCATTCTCTAGAGGCATGGGAATTATTAGCTCCATATTCATCCAATTTTGCTTGGCTATTTGACAATTTTTTAAAATATAATTAATATGTTCAACCTCTCCACAAAATGGGCATTCCTCTTCAATGCTCCATCCTCATATCTTAAGCCATTCTCTAGTGAGAACGTTTCTTGTTTAGGAGGAGGTACATAAAAGAGGCTACCTTTGGAGGGGATCTTAGAAATCACATCTCTTTCCTCTTTCTTACATTTATCTCTTCATCATAATTTGTTAGTTAAATAACATAGGTTGTTAATTATCATAGTGAATTTCCCATTTGGGTCAGGCTTCCAAGTTATAATGTTTTCTCTTTCTTTTGAAGGAAGGGGAATTGCTCTTATCTTATTCCAAACCTCTAGTGAAACATATATAGCTATTTTTTCTTTATCCCACTCATTATTTAGGCAATTAATGTAATCATAAATAATCAAATCTTTCTCTTCAATTGGTGGGCTAATTATCTCTTCCAAATATTTTCCCTATCCAAGTATCCTTTCAAAATTTGATGCTTTTCCCATTTCCTATCATTTATTTCATCCCCTTTTTAAGGAGATCTCTTTGGCTTAGAACACCTTTCCAAGCCCAAAAATCATATTCTTGGGTTTAATTTCCCACAAGTTCTTGTCTTAGTTATTTATTTTTAATACCCTTCACCTACAATTTTAAATGGTTTGTAATAACATTCCATCCCAATTTAGCCAACCATCTGCATTCATTCCTCTAATGTTCTTTACACTCCATCCTCCTTCTTTTGATTTATAGATGACCTTCCATTTTACTAGAGTACATGAAATTTTTCTTATTTTGCCCTAGAGAAAATATTTATGTTTTTTGTCCATTTTATCACTATTTTTGGCAATTTAAATGCTCTTATAAAAAAAATAAGGGGTCATGCCAATAGTGGATTTTAGTAGAGTGATCCTTCCATCCAAAGAATGAATATTTGTCTTCAACCATCAAGTTTCTAATCCATATTTCATTTATTCTTTTGAAAGCTTCCTTGATAACCCTCATATTAATTAAAGGATCTTCGAGGTAGGAATCACTTTTTACCTCAATAAGTTGCATTTGGAAATGATGCAAATGGAGTGTAAATCGGGTCGAGCCACCTATGGCCTAGCATGGCACGATACAAAGGCCCATGAGCTGTGCCAGGCCTGACATAGAGGTACGTGTCGTGCTGGGCCGGCTGTCCACGGCATGGCCCGCCAGGCCTGTAGCAGGCCGCACTTGGCCTACCTAGGAATATAGCCATTGCCCCCCCCCCCCCTCAAAGGGGCCCAACGACTAGTTTCAGCTTTTTGGGGGGTTTTACAGAAATACCCCCCAATAGCTATAAATAGCCATATTAGGGGGGTATTTGTGTATTTTGCTTATGGGGATTGAAAAAAAGACATAAATACAGCTATATAACAACTAGTTTAGGGAGGCATTTTGGGTAAACTTATAAGTAACTTTACAATGACCAAAATACCCCTCCCAACAATTAAATAATAGATATTTTTTTTGGTATTTTGGGCAATTGAATTATGTTCAATTCCTATAAATAGCCCTATCCTCCACCATTCTCATCATACTAATTCAATAATTCTCTTAATCTTTTCTCTCTCACTCTCTCATACTTATACATTCTCAATTATCTATAATTTGAGAAATTTTGATTAGCTGATTGTCTGATTCTGCATTCTCCAATTCTCAAGTCTCAACTTTATTGAAGTTTTGACTTTCAACAAGAAGAAGGTTGGCTCAATGAGCTCAAGTATCTCAATTTGGGAGGCTTGGACATTGAAAGGCTTCAACCGTTGAAATCAAGTTGGGGTTTTGAACCGATAATCCGGGTAAGTCAAATTAGATTAATTTTTATCTTTTTGGAATTAAAAGAAAATGGTCGGCTCTTCTAAAAACCGATTCCCCAACATGTTCACCATTGATGGTATTCAATCGCATCATGATAATGTTAGCACTGATGCTATTGATGTCGATGGAAGTGGAGCTTTCACCCCTAGTAGTAGTGATACTAGGGGGAAAAGGAGGGCTTCTAAGATGAGTAACCTGATTTGGAACGTTTTCAGAGTAGAGGATATTGAGGGGAAGGAGAAAAGAGCCATTTGCCAAAAATGTAGGAAATACTTTAGTTATTGTAGCAAGGGTGGTACGGGTCATTTGAGAAAACATTTGCTCACACATGAGCAAGAGAAAGATGAAGGGAGAGAAACAACCCAAACACAGATTGGGAGGGGGACTAGTTTTGGTACTTTTAAATATTCACAAGAAAAAATGAGACAAGAACTTGCTAAGTATATTGTACATGCAGAACAACCATTTATATTAGATGAATATCCAAAGCTAGAAAAATGGTTGTGTAGTTCTATAAACCCACAATATAAAAAAAGTTTCTAAGAATACTATAAGAATTGATGTTTTAAAATTTTTTATTCATATAAACAAAATTTAATTTCTTTGTTAGAAAATTTTAATTCTAAAGTTGCAATTACTTTGGATGTTTAGACATCCAAATTTAATATTAATTATATTTGTGTTATCTGCCATTTCATTGATAAAAATTGGCTTTTGAATAAAATAATTTTAAGTTTTACTAGGCTTGAATGGCCACATAGTGGTCTAGCTATTGCTTCAAGTATTTTAAATACTTTGCATGCTTATGGAATAGAAAATGAATAATGATTATGAAATAAATATTTTAAAATCTCAATTAAAATCATGGTTAAATGGTAAATTATTTCATAGTAGATGTGCATGTCACATCTTAAATTTATGTATTCAAGATACCTTGAATATTATTTCTACTCATATTTCAAAAATTAGAAATTGTATTATATATATAAAAAGTTTAGGGGCAACAAAACAGGAATTTAAATATTTATGCCAAAATTATGGTTTAAAATATAAACATTTTATATTATATGTAAAACATAGGTGGACTTCTACCTATGCTATGTTAAAAGTTGTATGTCTTATAAACAAATTCTTTCTGATTTTTATAATTTAAAAATGCCTAATGATATGATATTTGAGGAAGACTGGGAAATGAAAATCTGTATAAGAGACTTTTTAAAACATTTTTATGATACAACTAATGAATTATCTAGAATTTATTATCCAACTAGCTGTAATTTACCTTGTCAATTAATGGTAATTAGTGATTGTTTTGCAAAATATAGAAATAACCCACAATTTCAATGTATTGTTGAAATTATGGAAAATAAATTTAAAAAATATGGGAGAACATTTCTCCCCTTTACTGTTTAACTACAATATTAGACCCTAGGACTAGGAAAGATGGTTTAGATATTTTACTTGAATCATATTATGAAAATATGAATTTGAAATGTACAGTTTGTATGAATTTGAAATTGTAGGAAATATTCCTACAACTTGTTCATCATCTTCTTCTACTTCTGACCTTGAGCCCAGTAGAAGAAGAGAAAAACTTTTTTATTTAATAAGTAGAAGGCAAAAATATGATAGTTCTAGAACAAGTTCATTTACTGAACTTAATTTTTATTTACAAGGAAAATTTTCTAATTTAGGTGAAGGATCAAATAATTTTGATATTTTAGCCTGGTGGAGTGAACATTCGAAAAATTATCCGATTCCCGTCTCCATGGCACATGATCTACTAACCCCTCCGGTGTCTATAGTTCCATCAGACTCTTGTTTTCGTGCAAGTACCAAGGTGTTGGATGACAAAAGAAATTGCATGAACGATGAGAACATAAAGATGTGCATCTACTTCAAGGATTGACTAGATGCAAAAGATAGATTACAAGATAATGGAGGGCATGATACTACACCGGATATTTCACCCAAAGTAAATGATGAAAGACATGAATGATGGATTCATGAATTTGACTACTTGTATAGAATTTTTTTTTTCAAATTATTGTAAAATTTTTAATTTTATTTGATATATTTTTTTAATTTTTTAATAATGTAATTATGTATTTTCAATTTGTAACGATATTGTATTTTTTATATTTTATTAACATTATTCCATTTTCATATTTCATTCATGATTCATCCAAGTATGCAATGATCCAATCATTGTATTTGTAATTTTCAAGTATGCAATGGTATGTTACATTAGGCTATGTTTGGTTTGAAAGAAAATGTAGGGAAAGAAAGGGAAAGACAAGGAAACCTTTACAAGATAACATAGTCTTAATGTTTTCCTTGGTCTAGTTTACTCGAGTTCACATCTACACCCAACAATGTCTCACATCACATCCCGTCATGTATTGGGAACATCTCCCGATCGGTTTTGGTACTATCATCGGGAGATGTTCCCAATACACGACAGGAATGTGTTGTGGGACGTTGTGGGGCATAGATCTGAACTTAGTTTACTCACCTCTCATGGAAGCCGTATTTGAGAACCACTCTTTAATAAAACACTAGCGGGGACCCGTGCAATGCACAAGATTCATTAAGAGAAAGTTAAATAATAGAAAGGGTCATATAATAAAATACCCCTTATAGTTTCATGAATTTACTAAAATCTACCCTATAGTTATATTTTACTAAAACACCACTTATAATTTGCAATGGATTTAATCAAATTTCCATTAGATGACAATGAAAAATGACGTGTTGACCCTAATGTTCATTTAAATAAATTTAATCAAAAGAAAATAAAAATAAAAGTACCATTTTTACCCTTAATAAGACATGAGCAACCACTCTATTGGCTATATTTGGTCAATTTTTGTATACAAAAAAGTGTTAAAAGGTATTTTTTGAATAAAAACTCATGGGCCTAATGGCAAAACAAACACTCCTTAATGAAAGGTTGACTAAGTAAATAAGTGGTAAAGTATATGGGATGTTTTAGTAAAATGAAAACTATATGATAGGTTTAAGTAAATATGTAAAACTATAAAGTGTGTAGGAATGACAATGAAAATTAATGGCAAAACAAACACTCCTTAATGAAAGGTTGACTAAGTAAATAAGTGGTAAAGTATATGGGATGTTTTAGTAAAATGAAAACTATATGATAGGTTTAAGTAAATATGTAAAACTATAAAGTGTGTAGGAATGACAATGGGGTGGGGATCGTATTCCCCATCCCCGACCCCGATTCTAAAATTAATCCCATCCCCAATTCCCGATGGGGATGGGTTTCCCATGGGGACCCAAATCCCCAAAATGTTTTTAGATAATAGTATTTTTTTAAATATATTTATTTAAAATAAATAAAATTTTAAATTATAAATAATGTTTTAAATATGTTTTGATATATATATATATATGGGTCGGGGCAAGGTAGGGACCTCAATCCCCATCCCCGACCTCGACCATGACCTCGACCAAGGATTCCTATTAATCCCCGTCCCCACCCCCACCCCCGCCCCGCCAAAACAAACCCCATCCCCAGTCCCATCGGGTTGGGGAAGTCGAGTCCCCTTGGGGATGGGGAAAATTGTCATCCCTAAAAGTGTGTTCTAATAAATGATCCTAATAGAAACACATAGCAATATACAATTGTTTTATATTTTCAACTTTTTAAATAATTAATAGTTATTCATATTTTATATATTACTTTTAATAATTTTTTTTATAATACAAAAATAACAATAATTAATTTCAGTTAAGTTTATTTATCAAACTAATGAAACTAACCAACCCGATTAACTCGACCCGAGTTGGTCGGTTTTCTAGCATTTTAGGTTGGCTTTGGTTAAAAAATTTCCCAATTCGATCAAGTTGGATCAGTTTCACTTTGGCCATTTGTAAACCAACCAAAATCGAACGACCTAACCATGAATATATGTTAATATTTTATATTTTAAATATAATTTTAATACAAAAAAAGTGAGAATTTTTCCATATTTCTTAGTCTAAAATATTTTATATAATAAATCTAAATTTTAAATTTATTTTTTAATAATTACATTGTACTTTTTAAAATTAAATTAAAATTTTAAGTTTAAATCTTTTGAAGAGATTGACCAAAGCAAAAAACTGACCCAAACCGATACAACTTGAGTGGGTCGGTTTTCACAAAAGGTTAGTTGGTTTCAGTTGACCAACTCTCTAACCTGAGCAGGTCAATTTGGTTGCTAAATAGCCCATGATCGAACTAAACCAACTCATGAACACTCATAATTTTAGCTAAATTAATAGTCATATCTTTGATAAATATCAATAGTTTAATCTCTAATAATTATTGAAAATTTATAGCAAAAATACACAATTTTTGAAATTATATTGATAATAAAAAATACAATAAGTATTAAAAATATATTAATCTGGTTAATAAATAGTATAATCTCAAATAATAATTTAATCTCTAATAAATATAAATCAATAACTTATAACAAAAATACAATAAATATAATAAATTAAAATTTAAAATTTCAATAATAATAAACACATGGAAGCAGGAAATAAGTATATAACCAACTTTGGGAATTGGTTGTGGTCCAAACGGTTTGAACGTCCGGTCCGAGTCTCACTACATTGACATTCTTTATATCACGTGTCGTGCTCGTGACCAGGTTTATAACCAGCTGTCTTCTTCTTTTACTGACTAAAACACCCTCACCTTTCTAAGTAAAGACCAATAATTAAAGCTGATTCAAGATCCCAAGAGAGACAATTTTGTAATTGTAAATACGAAAAAGAACTTAACATTAACTGTAAGCTCTAAGCAGTAGGGCTCTTCAATAAAAGAAACCCATAGGCTCCTGAGCTTCCCTCCGCCATTTTAAAATATCACTACCTTCAAGATCTCTCCTTCTATTCCTCACTCTATCAGAATTTAGAAAAGAGAAAACTTGAAAACAAAGAAGCCAGTAAATCGTTAGTGAGAAGATGATGCAGAAGTTATGGGGTAGAGGCAGCTCGTCTGCCTCTAAAGACAAAATCGACACTTCTCCTCAATCCGTCCCTCGTTCCACTTCCTCGTCGACTGTAGTCGCTACGGGCCCCGCTAGGCCACTTCGGCTTGTCTATTGCGATGAGAAGGGCAAGTTCAGGATGGACCCTGAGGCCGTGGCCGTGCTCCAGCTCGTCAATGGACCTATTGGGGTTGTCTCGGTTTGCGGTCGAGCTCGTCAGGGCAAGAGCTTCATTTTGAATCAGGTTGGTCTTTCGAACTTGACCCTGTCTTTATGCTTACTGTTCTAGGGCTTTGTAGTCTGTCTTTATTGTCGTTTAGAAATTCAACTGGAAAATAATAAATTATGGTCAAGGAGTGTTTGAGTTTTGGTGTCACAGACCCATCTTCGAATCCCTTCTTCACGCAATAAAAGAACAATGTAAGAAACTAAAACGTCAAATTCCTTTGTTGCTCGTTTGTGTTTTTGTGAACATTAGCTGTCTAGGATTGGCATAAAGCATAAATGCCTTTCCGTTTTCTTTCCTCTTTTTCATAATTTCGATAGAATTAGCATTTGGTTCGTGTTTTATGGGTTGTTTTAGTATTATTGTGAAACATCGTTGGGTATATCCGCCTTGACGTTGTAAACTTGTGAGTTCCATGTGAATGTGATTATTCCCTCAACAACAGAACAATTTTTCTCTCACACATAGAGACACACGCACTCATGGAGAAACGCTGGGTTTCGAGGCTGACATTGCTTTTTGGGACTTCTAAATAATATGCACTTCCTGGAGGGTACATGGCAAGTTGTACCACGTGTCCCTCTATTTCCATATACAGTATACACCATTATATGGCAAAGGGAGTTAGGTTCCACAAAATACCACGTTTCTTGCTAAAGTCAATTGTAAGCCAAGAATGAACTTACCAGATTACCTGGAATGACTCGCTGCTGATCGGAGAGTTCAACAAAATGACATTACTGTTTGAGAAGTTGCAATGTATTAGGAGATGCTGTATTTTTCTGGCTCTGTGGCACACAACACACCTTCACTTTTTTTGATTTTTCTCCTCAGATGTAAGATTCATTCAAGGTTTAAAATGTCAGTATCAGTGGAAATGTTGGTCATACAAGTATAGGAAATACGTTTCTCATCTTGTGGCTCAGAAGGCCAAATTCACTGATAGTTTTTGTTTGTGGGACTACTCTCCTGTTTGGTTGGACCTTTTGTTATGTAGTCTTTTAAGTGTTTAATAATATGATCTTCATTTATCAAAAAAAGTATAGGAAATATGTTTAATGTATTGGAAATGTCATATGGAAATACTGTAACAATTATAAACATAGCAGAACTTATAAAATATGCAAAAATGTACAACTGTGTTTTATGAAATGATAAAATAAGCACATGTACACCCTTTTAGATTATTCTCTTGTTCCAAACCATCAAATAGAACCAAGAAACTAAGTTTAATGGACAAAATAATATGCTATGAACTTGTCCTGTTGACTTTAGGAGTTAAAACTACATAATGGACTAAGTTCAATCAAAATTTAAACTGACATAAAGTACAAATGATTCTAATATGTTTAACCCAGTGTTTAGAAAATCAGACCAGACCGGCTGGTCAAACTAGTTGAACCGTAACCTGGGGCTCTGGCCGGTTCGGTCACACCCCAGTAACCAGACTTGCTCAAAACCTCCTGAAAACCGGCTGAGCGGCCGTTTTAACCTGAAAACCGGTGAACCGGTCCCGGTTTCATGAAACCGCCCGGATCCATACATAAGTGAATTTTTAAAATGTTGTTAATACGATTTGAACCCAAGACCTCTTATTTTCACAAATTACTTAATTACTACTTATCCACCTCTTTACTTATGCTAAGTAATGACTATTTATTGTATATATTACATAATTATGCACATATTTTAAAGAAAATGTAAGTTAAAAGGTTTGAACCATAGTCATTTGCTTTAAAAATTAAGAAGTTTACCATCCATCCACGATATTCAAGTACATTATAACATTAAGAGTTGTAAAATATATTATATATAGTATTTATATGTCTCGTAGTATATATATGTATATGCCATGTCATTACGGTTCGACCCCAGTCAAACCTCTGAACCATGAACCTCTCTCTTCTTCGGTTCTATGCCTGGTTCGGTTATCTGAACATTGGTTTAACCAATTAATCTATCACACAAACAAAACTAAGATTTAACACTACCTCCAAATAAAATTTTGAGCTGGCTCAAAGTAGCCATTATCTCCATTACATTGGCGATAATACCATTGTTCCTCATATTTGTAATGATACCATCTTGTATATAGTTATACACCACATATCATTGTTGGTAATCATATTTGTCAAGGTGATAACCAACAAGGTGCCCTTGGAGGTTCACCTCGCTTAATTGCCAAGTAGTTTTGTACATTGTGTTATAAAATACTTTTATATTCATAATTTTTTGAGATTATAATTATTAAATTAGACATTATTAAACTAAAATATTCATTTTGTGCGTTTACATACTAATTTCCTTTTATTATTTTCTTATTTGTTAAGGTTTAATCAACACAAACATTGCTAAATGCTCTATTTTCTTCTTTTCCTATAACAAAATAGGGGTTCAGATCCCATATTTTTTGAATTTTATTTTCTTTCTTCTTTTTCTTATGAATATGTTGATTTTCTATACTTTAGCATTAAGTTTATATTTTTCTTATGAAAATTATGGATAATTATTAAGGAAATATGGTTATGGAACCTAGGGAACTACCCTAGGATGTATGTTTTTTACTTAAAATAATCCATCTCCTAGGCGCCTGCCTAGGCGACTAGGGACCTATTCGTTTCTTCTTAATTCTTATTTCTTAAGAGGAACCTTTTAACTTTAAGAGAAAATTGGTTGTTCGTTTCCTCTTATCTCTTATCTCTTAAAGTGCAATCATACAACTTTTTTGTTTTCCAATGATACCCCTAAAAAGACAAACAAAAACTTTCATATATGGGGTCAAAATGGATATTTGATAGCTTTTAGAATTCAGAATTCAGAATTCAGAGCAACATTCTTTGCATTCAGAGTTTAGAGGAAAGAAAAGTTCACTAATACCAATATACCTCTAAATGTAATTATTACACTTTCAGATGTCAGACTTCAGAGCAAACGAACAGGCCCTAGGTGACAAGGCGCTCCCCTATCGCCTAGCCTCACCTTGGCGCCTTGAAAACTATGCTAGTAGTTTTTAATGGGGGATGTGTTGACCTCTAGTTGTAGGTATATAGTGCTCACTCAATCCTTCAGAGCACAGTAAACACCACATTGATACCACATGGACGCTTGCAATCAGTCTGCAGCCAACCTTCCCTCTGCGATGAACCCACAGTACGCATCACAGGACCGCGATAAACCCGCGGTTCATCGCATACTCTCGATGAGCCCATTCTTAGCTCGAGCCAAAGCAAACTTGGGTTGAACCTGCGATGAGGTTCACACACACTCGGCCATGCGATAAACCCTCAATCGTTGCGGCACCACGATCCACTAAGAACCGTGTCCAGATGCCACTTGCGTGCGTAATGTCGAAGGGAAGAACGTGACAAGGCACCACGTAAGTCTAATAAGATGTCGTCTGCCAGATGGTGACATCATTAGCGCCACGTCAATTAAGTAAGGCACACAAGAGGTAGTAGCACATGTGAGTTATGAGGATCTCCGAGTGAAAGGAAAGCCAATCCTCGAAAAGATCCCCATAGGGACACGTGGTGAAACCCTAGTAGTGCCCTTAATGATTGGCAACAAACCCAATATTCCCTTTCCTAATAGGAAATGAGCACCTTTAGCTCATTCCTTTTAGGATATCGGGATCTCCCCCATAAATAGAGATCCTCCTTGTAATGAAATTTTCAGCTATCAAGTATCCTTATCATTGACTCCCAACTCTATCATCCCAGCTTGACACCCTAGCTTTAGATTCAATCCCCTTGATCCCCGGTCTTTCTTTGTCTTTCAAAGAGACCACTTCCCTAACCTAGCTGCCACCTTACCTACACTAGTAATATTTTATATCTGTACCCATGGAACTCAAACCTTCATTCTCAAGCTTGTAAACCTAATTTTTTACCAATACACCCATTACACTAAATAATGATCCCTACCCATGAAAATGGAAGTACACTATCGAAATATTAGGAAATATTGGACATTTTAAACCACATTAAGGTTATCTTTGGTCAAAAATCTCTTTTGAGTAGGCACTCCATATGATACAGATCATCATCATCATTTAATCCTTGTTCCAGTCTTTAACACCGACCTAGGCAAGAAGACCTCTTATTAAGTATATGTACATGAGGAAATCACGACACTCAAACTAACCCATACAAGAACCAAAGCCTGCAATTGGTGTGATTCTTTGGTTGTAATGAGGCTATCAGTAGCCAAATCCAGATCTGGACGGACTAAAGAAGGGTATCAAGATTCCCTTTAATTTTCTTCTCCCTCTCTTTCTTTCCCTCTTTCCCTCTTCTCAACTCATCTTTTCTATTTCCAGAGGATTGAGCCCCTTAAAGTGGCTTACATATGTAATTGTTTGAGTAATTCAATTAATACTGGATGTTATCAATTGGTATTGGGGCCTCACCTATGATGACCATTACCAGATCTGTTCCAATGGAAAAAAGAGTTGATAGAATTGAAGTTGACCTCCATAAGGTTATTGACGACCTAAAGGATATCAAAGAGACTATCAATGATGGTGACTTAGTTTGGAAAGATGTTGAGCTCTTCGGTTAAGGATAGTGACAATGAGGGTTCTAGTAATGGAAGGGCATGGTGGAATGACAATTTTCTAGGTTGGATCACTAAGCTTTACTTCCCTATGTACTCGGGTGAGGATCTGGTCCCTTGGATCTATAAAGCTGAGTGATATTTCAAATATCATGAAAACCTGCTTCACGAGGGTTCGAATTGCTTTAATTCATTTAGGTGGTGAATCCATTATGTGGTACCACTGGTATTGCAAAACTCACCCTTGGTTGACACAACTGGATTGGTTGGGGACTGCACATTGTATTTGAATGGTTGGCTACTAGGGTTCATGGTTGGCCTTAGGAGGTCCAACTGTTTTATTGTTTGCTTATGGGAGGACTTAAGACTTGAGGTGAAGGAATGCGGCATACCACCATTTTAGCAATAGTTGGGCTAGCAAAGCTTCATGAGGAGTGATTTAAATTGCCCCAAAAAGATCACTAAGCCCATAGGTCCAATCCTCAAGACTTCACCAATGAAACCCAAACTCTTCATAGGGAAGGCCACTATCAATACCACTCATGCCTTACCATTCAAAAAGCTATCATGGACTGAAATGCAAGCCTTCTAGGAGAAATGACTTTACTTCAGGTTGATGACTTAATCGAATTACCGAAGAGGATTTGTCCAGTGAATGTGTTTTGGCTCAACCGATAGAAGGAGAAGGTCTTAATGCCGAGTATTATGAAACCTCATTGCAAGCTCTAGTAGGATCAAACTCCTCACAAACCATGAGGCTTCATGGGCCTCATAATGGGTTGAAAGGTGTTGATACTAATTGTTAGTAGGAGTTTAGTTGATTTTTTTACCCCTAGCTAGCCAAGAGCTTGGGCCTAGTAGTGACTTGGTGTAGCCCATGAATTCTTTCCTAGTCCATGCTGTAGACAACAATCAAATCACATGTGATGGGCTTTGCAAAGCAGTTGGGTTGAAGATTTAGGGAGACCTCTTTCAAGTGGACCTTCACCCTTTGGACTTCTAAGGAGCTGATATTGGTTGGGGTCCAATGGCTTCATCAACTAGGCCCAGTTACATGTGATTGGGCCTAGTTGACTGATGTTCAAAATTTTGATGCAATACACCCTGTATCGGGTGTATTGTATCGTATCCTCTGAAACCCTAAATAAGAGGTATTTTGGAATTTGGCCACTTTCATGGGGTAGGCACTAGGCATGCTTAAAACTGACCCCCTGAAACAATTTTGGAAAAAAAAAACTAAAAATAAAAGTTCTGAAGTATCGAAACACCCTATATGCCTATTCATGCATATCAGGTGTACCAATACTTAAAACCTTGAAGTTGACAATGAATTTTACTATTTAGGGCAAATAATACCAAATGAGTACAGAGTACACCACAATCTCACTGGAGGAAGCAGCCCAATTTCAACTCTTGTTGCGAGATTACAATGATGTGTTCAAGGAACCCACTACTTTGCCACTTGAACTAATTTAGGACCATAGAATTCCAGTGCAGCTTGGGCTTGGGGTCTTGCCCACTATGTGCTGCCTTACCACTACCCTCACTACCAATGGGTAGAGATTGAGAAGATGGTTCAGTATTTACTTGAAAAGGGGCACATACAACCTAGTAGTAGAATGTATTTGTCCCTAGTTCTATTGGTCAAAAAGAAAGACGGGTCATGGAGATTTTTTGTTGATTATCGGGCTTTAAACAACATTTCCATAAATGACCAGTTTCCAATTCCACTTATTGATGAGTTGGACCAAGCCAACTTCCTTTCCAGGCTGGATCTCAAGTTAGGGTATCATCAGATTTGTGTGCACCTGAAGTCTGGACGCCATTTACAAGATTGCCTTTAGAACCTTCAATGACCACCATGATTTTTGGATTAACCAACACTTTGCAACATTCCATTGCCTCATTAACAATGTTTTCAAGCCTTACTCATGTTGGTTTGTTTTGGTCTTCTTTGAGAACATACTTGTCTACAACCCAAGTTGGCCCTATCACATGGAACATTTGGGCATTACATTGAATGCTTTATGACAACAACAACTCTACGCCAATTGCTGATGAAAAGAAAAACCAGCTCTGCGCCAAGCCAACTAAGTGTTCCTTTGACTAGGTGCACATTCATTACTTGGGGCATATCATTGTTGGGGGCAAGGTAAAGAACTGCAGACCAAGCTGAAGAAGGTAGGTTTCATGGTCAAATGGGACCAGCCTACTTCACTCAAATGCCTTAGGGGTTCCTTGGCCTAAATAGTTATTATCACCGGTTCATTAAGGGATATGTTGTTTTGGCAACACTCCTCACCCCGAATTACTCTAGAAGAACACCTCCAAATGGAGTGACATGGCTGAAATGGCCTTCAATGCACTCAAACAGGCTATGACAACACCACCAGCTCTAATACTTCCAAACTTCTCCCAAGAGTTCACTGTAGAAACTGATGCTTTTGGTAAGGGCCTTGGAGCCATCCTCATGCAACGAGGACAACTGCTGGTCTATTTCAGCAAAGCCTTGAGTCCGCAAGCCCAACTCAATTTAACCTACTAGAAGGAGGTAATGGCTATTACCTTAGCTGTTTAGAAATGGTGAGCACATCTCCTAGGTCGAAGAAGGTTCACTGTGGGGACTGTCACCGAAGCATAAAACATCTCGTTGACCAGCACATAATCAGCCTTGAACAGAAAAAATGGACCTCCAAGTTGCTTTGGTATGATTTCCAGATCGAATACAAGACCAGGCCTTCCAATGCCATGGCCGATGCTCTCTCTATAGCTGAGGAACTCCAATTGATGGGCTTATCTATGTCATAATTCCCACTACTAGACCAGCTAAAGAGTGAAGCACATCTAGACCTAGAGCTGGCCCAAATTCAAAATCAATAGTTACAGGACCTGCCACAAGTACCTGGGTATGCAGTATATGATTCTACTTTGTTCTACAAAGGCAGACTGGTTATTTCCAACAGATCTTCAAATCACCAAGAACTCTTGAATCTGTTCCGTGATTCAGCTTCTAGTGGGCATTCAGGGGTGCTAGACACTTGCAAATGTGCAACGCCTAGCATCTCATTACTTTTGGAAGGGAATGAAGAAGATGGTACATGATTATGTTAATCATTGCATGGCTTGTCAGCAGCAAAAGTATTCTACTTGGACACATTTAAGATGTTTTATTGGGGAAAGGCCCAAACAGTGGACACAATGGCTACCGTGGGTGGAATATTGGTACAACACATCCTATCACATCTCTATTGGCATATCTGCATTTACAGTATTAAATGGCAAAGAGCCACCTGCACTTTTACCTTATGGAAAAGTCATCTGTGGCCCGAGGTTGATGCACAATTGTATTCCTGAGATGACATCCTCAAGTGTCTCAAGCTGCACCTGCAGAGAGCACAACAATGAACGAAGAGTTATTTTATGACAAAAAGCACAGGGAGCTGTAGGAGATCATAATATGCTTGAAGCTACAACCATATGGCAAATCTTCTTTGTCTCTTACATCCGGTGTTTCATATCTCCATGCTGAAACCATCTGTAGCAAGCCCTGCTAAAGTTACAGCTCTATTACCCCAGTTTTCAGATGAGGGGGAATTCCTTGTAGAACCCCAAAGCATCTATATCTATATATTAAAATGCAATGTGCCAAGCTGGCACTTTCCTGCTCTATGGTTTATTCTCAAAGCCACTTATCTTTTTTTTTTTTTCCTGGTTTCTTCTCAAAGGCACCTATCTTTTTTTTTCTTTTTTTTTTGAATTTTCTAATTTTAAAATTGAACAAAATAACTCAAGTGACCAATTACTTTTAAGACTTTTAACACTCCTCATTAAAAAATCATTCTCTCTCTCTCTCTCTTCTTTCCCATTGACCTTTTAATAATCTCTCATTAATTATGCCATTAACTCTCTCTTTCAATAACTCATGCCACTAATTCTCTCTCATCTCCGTTACTCCATTAAATTGCATAAAATTCATTAACTTTAGCTATATATATCAATTTCAATTTAACTATAATATATATTAAATATATTTGCACTAAACTATAATTATTAGTAAAATTAATTATATTGAAATTGAGATATTCAATGATATATTATTGTACTAAATAACCTACTTCCATTTAAAGTTATAATCCATTTGAAAATAATAAAAATAATTTAGTAAGTTACTTGAGTAAAATAAAAATAATTATTAATTATTGTTATTGATAAAAATAATTTATTAATATAATAAAAGTAATTTAATTAATAAAAGGAATAAGATAAATTAAAAGTGAATATCAATTTAAAATTAATATAATCTAATACAAAATTATCTAACAATTATTGGTTTTATAATTAACTTTTATTAATTTAAAACAAACTTAAATTCCACTAAAAAATAAAAATTTATATAGTTAATTAAATTTCATATGGAATTTAAATTTAATAAAAACTTAATATACTTAAATAAATTCAATTTTTACTAATTTCAAAAATTAATAATAAATATTAGTTTTAAACATAGTTTAATCATTTTAAAATCAATTTAAATTCCATTTAAAAATAAGGACCTTGAGTTTTCTAACAATCCTATGAAACTCCCTATTTTTTTTGACCTAACGAAACCTTTATTGTTTTGAAAAAAGGTGCAAATACCTTCCTTTAGTCAGCATTCGGCATTCCAAATAAAAAAAATGTTGATGTAATACATTAATTTTACTTCACTTCAGCCTTTTTACATTTGCCCAAGAAGAGTAAGGAGAATTATTCTTTGAAAGTCGTCTAGCAAAATAAGTTAGTGGAGGGTAAAGTTGAAACTTTAAGTTATCTATGATAATGCACTAACAATGATAAGGGTATTTTGGTAACTTTAGTGTCTTTGTTACTGAAGAGACAAGGGAAAGGAGGTATTTGCACTTTTTTTCTTTCTCAAAGCTACTGGGAAAGCCTTTGTTAGGTCAAAACACAAAGGTGGTTTATAGAATTGTTATAAGAGGATTGTTTTTATAAACTTACCTAAAAATAATACAAAAATAATAATAAACCAATAAAAATTAATAAACAAATATTTTTCAAAAATAAAAATAAAAATTAGCATTAAGATACAAAAAAAAAGAATACAAATTTTATCTAGAGAATAGGAAATTGGCAACCCTCACTAAAGCGTAACTTAGATTATGATCAGGTAAACTAGACATAACCCTAAAAAATAATACTTGAATTGAATTTAGATGGACACCATTTAATTGGAAATGTCATAGAGCTCCATCTTCAAATTTGCTGATCAATAAAGCCCGCGTGTCGTACGGGTCCTGACTAGTCTTGGAATTATGATGAATCAAGGTTGGAAGAAAAATCATCAAACAAGCTCAGGTCTCATGGAAGAACCTGCTGCCTGATAATGCCACATGGGAAGATTTTACTAAGCTGCAGCAACAGTGTCATCACATCAACCTTGAAGAGAAGGTTGTTCCTAAGGAGGGAGGGATTGATAGATCCTAAAACACAAGTCCAGGTGTGGCCTATACACAGCCAGCCCATTCTCAGGTTGCTTCAACGTGTACCTAGGCAAGAAGACCTCTTATTTTTTTGATGAATAAGAAGACCTCTTATTAAGTACGTATACATGAGGAAGCCACACCACTTGAACCAAACCCATGCAAGAACCAAGACATGCAATTGGTGTGACACTTTGATTGTAATGAGGCTATAAGTAGCTAGATCCTGATACAAAAGAACTAAGGAAAAATATCGAGATTCCCTCTAATTCTCTTCTCCCTCTCTTTCTTACCCCTTCCCTATTCTCAGTTCATCTTTTCTATTAATAGGAGGATTGAGCCCCTCAAAGTGGCTCACATATGCAATTGTTTGAGTAATTCAAGTGATTAGTACAGAAGTTTATCGGTTGGCTCCATCTGAAGCAGATATTGGTCGGAATATGAGGGGACCATATCAATTGGCAAGGCAATCAATTATTTACTTGTCTTTATTCCTAGACTTTTCTTCATGCCCTGTCATTCTCTCTGCATATATACATTCACACACATGTATCTTTGTATGCATTGTTGTTCTTGTTTCTTTGATCGGCAAATAGAGTGAATGCCATTAATCTTTTTATGTTTTATTAATTATGCATGGCTTGTCATAGACTATATGAAAGAACTATAGCAACCTGATAAATTGTTTGTCATTTTTGTTGGAGTATTTAATTATTACTGTGTTGTAAGATTTTGTTATATCTCAGAAATAGAATATTCATGTGACTTGAGTGAGTTTCCTGTGTAAATCTTTATAGCTTCTCGGCAGGAGTACTGGATTTCAAGTTGCATCAACCCATCGGCCATGCACTAAAGGACTTTGGATGTGGAGCACACCTTTAAAGAGAACTGCACTCGATGGAACCGAATACAATCTCCTACTTCTGGACAGTGAAGGAATTGATGCTTATGATCAAACGGTTAGTTCTGACTCTATTTGTTTGCTTTTTATCAGCAACACATAAAAACTTTATTAATTACTTAAAATAAAAAACGGTTACAACAAGAGGATGTGAATACTTGAAGCCCTAGTTATTGCAGATAGGATCTTGGGCAGCAAAATTTCCACTAAAGAAGCAAAAGTGATACAATTGATCATTGATCTACGACCCTAAAATAGAATGAACTGCGACTAAATCACCAAAATCACGAAAGCAGCCACATAGGATTAGGAATGCAAGATGTCTAACATCATACTAGTTACTTGAAATAATGCAACTAAGAGGTAGACAAAAATGTTGGGAGTTTCACATGCTTAAATTGTTGAGTGGTTGAACTATTGAGGCACTAAAGTACAATCTACATCTGTTTGCTTTCACTTTCACTTTCACTTTGAATTTGTTTGAATCTTAGTTTATATATTCTGATTTGAGCTGATAAGCTTTTTAAAATATTTAATTTCTTTTAAAATTCACCTTTTGGCATTTTTTCAATTAATATTTTCAGTTTTTGAATTTTTCAAAAATTTGTGCCTTACGTTGTCTGGATGCACAACTTACCTTTCTCCTTGTACCTCAGTCACTACAAGGAATTAGAGATTCCTTAAAACCGAAAAACCGAAACCGAAAAACTGAAAAACAGAACCGAAAATTTCAGTTTCAGTTTTTTCGGTTTTTGGTTAATTTGGTTCAGTTAATTCAGTTTTTGCAAGTTTTGGTTTCGGTTTTCAGAATTAGAGATTCGGTTAACCGAACCAAATTAACCAAATTTCATTATATAACATGTAATATATAATATACTATAGGGTAAAATACAAAAACCTCCCCTAAACTTTTTGACAATCATAAAAACCCCCTATAGTTTCACTTTAGCAAAAACCTCCCCACAATTTTTATGAAATTTGACAAAAACCTCCCTTCCGTCAATTATCATGATGGAAAACGTTTAACCAATGATCAAATCTTTCCAAATACCTATTTTACCCTTTCTAAATCTTTCCAAATACGCCTTGACGATTTCCATCTTAGCAAGCTGTTGGAATATTCCGCCATTGATCATCATATAGTCTCTCAGTGCACTGTAATTGCCTCCCAATGCTTCCAGCAGAGTCTGCAGATAAACGCCCTGCACTTGTGCAAGCACCATTGTTCCCTCGGCCTCTTTCTTCTTTGCATACAGTTCTGCGTTTGCAACTTGTTGGTGAGCGTAAAAAGATGCCTCTGCAATTGCTTTCTGTGCCTCAACCTCTTTCTCCTCATACTGTATGGCTTCTACTGCCTTCTGTTTCTTATAAAGCTCCCAATTTGCTTCTTGAACCTTGCGTTACAAACAAATATGTACTTTGGATGTTAATTCCTCAGAAATCGTAGAAATTTCATCAAGAACAGTTGGATTTATTTAGAAAAAAAAACAGAAAGAGCATGACTAGATCGATCGGCAATGTTCCATACTCGGGTTTCATACTCCACATTGGCCTTACTTAGTAGCTCGGCCCTGAGCTTCTCTGTGTGGGTCAATGCGTTCATCCTCTCAACTTCTCTCTGCAATTCAGCCTCTCGGATGGCCACCACCTTTGCTGACTCCATTTTCGCCATCTGAGCCTGCTGATTCCACCCCGCTTTCTTTTCCGCCAACTCCGCGTTGGCCTCTGCAACATCGGCCTCCTTCTGATTTTCATATATCCTCACATCTGTCTTCACCTTAATCTCTTCCTTCTTCCCTTCTCCTTGCCTTGGGTTGATATGATCCTTGCTTCCACATCGATCTTTGCCGCATTCTGCAGCGTTTGCCCTTCATGAAGCTTTGCTCCGATCTCACCTTTCATCTTGGCCTCAGCCACATCGATCTTAGCTTGGTTGGCAGCCTCCATCTGGGTCTTCTGGCCAAGGTACGAGAAGTACTCATGACCAGGCACGTCGACCAGCTGCTTAACGTTGGCGTTGTAGATCAGAAGGCTGAACTGGTTGAGTTCTAGTTGAACTTTCTCGAACACTTTTTGCTTGAACTCCTTGGTTCCTCTGAAGGTGTCCTCCATGGTCATCGACGCTGCTAGAACTCGAGTCTCACCCTTGATGATCCCTTGAACAAGCTCCTTAATGTGGCTAGAGAGCTTGTCATGTGGGGTGATGAGCTTGGCATATTTGAGGAGGCTGGCTTCATCGTCGGCTTGGGGGCCGATAGTGGACACCGTCGGGAGAACGAAGGGGAGCTTTTCTGCGCTCATAGCCTGTACTTTGAACGTGTAGTTTACTGGAGAGATGACGAAGACAGTGCAAGATTGCCCTAAAGGACCCATGCCTTCTTGGCGAGCTTGATGTCTCGTCCCGACGCTGGTGATCACTAAGTACTTTGACGGGCTTGCCACTTTATACATGGCTGTGGGCGAGTATTGTAAGAGACACAGAAGAAGAAGAAGAAAAAGAAGAGAGAGAGAGTGATCGAATGTAAAAGGGGGCGAAATTTGTATATTTATAACCAGTAGGGAGCCGTGCATGGCATGGGATTTTGTTACAAGAAGACGGTAAAGAGGTCGATGGGAAGGGAAAGACGACAATATGTCAACAGGCGTATTTTAATAAAAACATGCAAAATGGTAAAATAGGTATTCGGAAATATTTGATCATCTGTTTAACGTTTTCCGTCATGATCATTGACGGAAGGGAGGTTTTTGTCAATTTTCTTTTTAAATAGCGGAGAGGTTTTTGCTAAAGTGAAACTATAGGGGAGGTTTTTGTATTTTACCCTATACTATATATTTATATGTTAATATATTATATAATCTATAATAATATGTTATAATGAAATTCAGTTTTGACCAAAATAACTGAAAACCAAATCGAAAATTTTGATTTCGGTTATTTTGGTTTTCTTGTAATTTGGTTTCGGTTTGGTTTTCATTTTTTATTTTGGTTTTTAAAATTTTGGTTTATTTGGTTTGGTTTTTAACCAAATAAACCGAATGCTCACCCCTAGGTCTCTGTGCTTTTCTTATTACTTAAGTTTTAAAGCACTGGGTTTTCTCAAATCAGACTGTCCTTGATACTCCTTGCCTTTTTAGAACTCTCTACCATTCTGTTTGCTGTCATATGGACTCATTTGAACTAGCAGTTCAGGCTAAATGATATGTTTTTTTTTTCTTTGTTGTTTTTTTTTTTTTTGAAAAAGGTAAACTATCATTTGTATTGTATTAATATCAAAAAGTATACATGGTCCTTTGTACAGAGTTTCTGTACATTATACAAATCCTATGGACTCCCAAAAAGGTCTATTCTCAAAAAAATATGAAGAAAAGTCCTCTTCTCCTCTAAAATATTTTAGATTAGATATCCAGCTTTTGATCAGTTCTACAAAATATTAATTACTACCTCCACATAGTGTGCCTTGTGCTAAAAAATCCTACCATTCCACTCTTGCCAAATTGCTCGCAAAACTGCTAGAGGCACTATTGTCCAGCATTTTCTTCCTCTCTTAAGACATACCTTGAACCTGCTAACCTGCCAGGAGACTCTTCACTGAAGCTGGACAACATCAGTACAATGGAATTACTTTACAGAAATGGAGCCAAATTCTGTTGGAGTATACTTATAAAAGAGAAATAGATGATTTGGAGGTTCAGTCTCCATATTGCACATAGTGCAAAGAGATCAGGTAAGCCTACTCCCTTCCTTACAAGCATCTCCTTGGTCAAACACTTCTCCCATGCGACAAAAAATTTGACCTTTGTTCATCAAAAAAAAAATTTTTTTGACCTTTGAAGGAGATGTTGTATCCCAAATGGCCTTGGTAGTAAAATACTGATCTGGTTCACCAATCAAACCAAATGACTTAACTGAAAACATGCCTGTGTAGGTACATGTTTACCATGACTGCAATGGAAATGAAGGTACTAAACCAATACTACAGAGACACCCGCGATGAGTTCACAACTCGACATGAACTTGTGATGAACTCAAAGCCATCACAGATTTGCAATGAGCTCAAAGCCTCAAAGCCACCATAGACCTATGATTGAGCTCAAAGCCATCGCAGGTTGGTGATGAACGAAAGAATAACAGTTAGCCAAAAACGTTTACGGTAGGATTAAGTTGGACACGTCAGACTAGTCTTGACATCATCTGCACCATGTCAGCCCGGGAGACCTGCAAAAGGAAGTAGCACACGTGTATTATGATATTCCTTAGACGAAAGGAAACTTCGTTCTGGAGAGATTTCATAAGACACATGGCGAACCCCTAGCAGTGTCCCCCTGATGACTGACACCGAATTAAAGATTCCCTTTCCAAATGGGAATCAAACTCTTTTGGCTCCTTCTTTTAGGACCTCAAGGTCTCTCCCTATAAAAGGAGGCGTTAATTATAATGAACATAGAACTCTATCAATAGAAACCCTTGAGCCTACCCTTGCTTCCAGCCTTTCTTCGTCCTTCAAGGAGACCACCACACTTAGCCTTACCATACCACTCACAGCCTGATTTAGTCCACTTCCATCTTCATGAGTCCTGTTCTTCCCTGTTAATTTGCTTTGGAGTAGATCTATCAAATTTGCTACTTGCTGGTTGCTGCATCTCCCAGTCATTGAAATTCCTTTTGAAGGAGTCCAAGTTGGCGATGTTCCTGCAACTGAATATGAATCTGCTACTAGGGCTTCTCAGTTAGTGGCTATTCTATATGGCTCTGGAAAACAATCATTCAGCACCCTATTTTCACACCATAGGTCTTTCCAGAACCTTGTTCTTCTGCCATATCCCAATTGGTACCTAATTCCTTTGGTAAAATTTAGGAAGACCTCGTTTATATCCCTCCACACACCACAGCTGTAGGATAACTGGGAGTCTTCTGCACCCCACCCATTTGCATGAAACCCATATTTCTCTGCTATCACCTCCTCCACAGATCATTTGGTTTGGTGAAGAACTGCCAAAACCAACTTCCCAAGCGAACTATGTTGAAACTTTTCACTTTTCTTAGGTCCAAACCTCCTTGATCCATGGGTTTGCAAATTTGATCCCAAACAACAAGATGATTTTTCTTTGAGTCTTTCCACCCCAACCAGCGAAAATCCCTCATAAATTTTTCTATCTTCTCTGTCACCCTCACAGAGATAGTGAATAGAGACAGATAGTAAGTTGGAAGGCTAGTTAACACATTTCTAATTAATGTTAGGGTCTGTTTGGTTCGTAGTTGGAATTGGAATCGGAATGGTCTATTCACATAGTCTGTTTGGTTCAGACAGGAATGGGAATGAAAATTGGAATAAGCAGGAATGAGATTTCATTCCCAAGGGAGGGGTAGGGAATGGCCATTCCCTCAAATAGGGGAATGCCATTCCCACGAACCAAATGGGGCCTTAATTCCCCCTCCCCCCCCTTCCCTAAAATAAATAATGTAGTTTTTCATGAAGCTAACTTCCTGTTAACTCTCTCCAATATTGGTTTCCATATTTTGAATATGGGTGCATTTGTACTTGAGAAAGCCACCCATCACCACGTCATCCATACTGTGATGGAGAGAGTAGCTAGATTATGGTGTAGAGGAGGCTAATGCTTTGGCTGATTCATTAGCTAAGCAAGGGGTAGTTAGGGATGAAAGGGATGAGAGATCCATCACATGGACGCCCAAAGATTGCGGAATAAGGGGCGAATTTCAAAAATTTTCTTCTCCCTTCAACTGGGAATCACATTCCCTATTTAGAAAATCATATTTTCAAGGATAAATCTTGAACTTTAAACTGAACCAGATCTGAACCAAAAGGAATGGGAGAGAATAATACCTGATACGGAGAAGTAATATCTCCCAACGAAGGTGTTCACGCCTAAGGAAGGATCCAAAGACTGCTCCCACTGAAGATGGCGCAGTGCAGGATGGAGCAGAATCAACAGTGTTCTTCTCCAAGAACTCTGTCCTTCGCAAGAAACAGTAGGATGGAACGTGAACACAGCTTCCTTTTCAATCATTTCTCAACGAACTGATGTCAAGATCCAATCTTGACTTCTCCCACAGCTGGAGATCGAACTGGCAAACAGGGCGGCAAGAGCAGGGAGGCGGCAAGAGAGTATTCGCAGACTGCAGAATTCTCTCTTCTTGATTTCAGCACTAAGGAGGATCTGATGTGTTTCTTGTTGGTCTCTCTCAAGGCTGCCGCCCCCTCCTTCTTTTGGATCAGCCTTCTCTTCTAGTGATAAGGATAAACCCTTATCTTATCTGCAGATTAGATTAGCTTTATCCTAATCCCATTAGGAGGTTTTTAGATCTGAATCACATTCAGATCTGGACTCTCTGAGTGGATAGGATTAAGACCCTATCCTATCTGCTAATCCATCTCAGAATTCGCCCCTTTAACTAAATAAATAGCCCAGTTCGAAATGGGCTTTAGGCCCATTAAGCTTATGTGCTCACTCAACCTTCCTAACTGCTGCCCAGTTGGGCTTCCTTGTATGGCGTGGGACCTAAGCATTGATCTACACATCAGCCACATGGGTTCGGCCCAGCCTTTGTTACAAGGCCTGGTCGAATACACTGTTAAAGACAATGCACCCCCTGAAACCCATCAAATGGGCTCTATGGGCCCAACACTTACCCTAAGTGGTCCCTGGGCCAAGCCACCTTGTAACACCCAGGGACTGTGGGCAGATGCAAGATTAGCCCATCAGGTATTATCCTCAATGGTCTTACACTTAACCTCTCAGCCCTTAATGATCATACACTGCCCGACAAGAGAGGACCTCTCCCTCGGCTGCAAGGAACGGTGTTGCACTCTCCACTTATATGGATCCCGGGAATTAAAACCTTTTTGCAAACATTTTAGAAACCATAATATATATACTTTTATATCTCATATAAAATATACTTTGCAAAACAAATCTCAACGGTTGAAATCGGCTGCCGGTAGTCTTGGTTTCCAATAGTGAGAGCGCATCCCCGATCATTACCTTTGTCTGACAAAGGGGCTGATCCTGTCACTATGATCACCCACTCAGATGAATTCTCGGATTGTCCCAACATACCCAGGTTTTGACCCCCGCTAAGGATCTCACTGATTGGTACATCAAAGACACCCCAATCCGACACCTAGTGCAGTATCATAATCGAGTCTAGGGGTCGGGTGTAACTTTCCAGTTTTGCCCATCAATCTCCAGGTCCAGGGCAATATTGGAAATCTGGTCCAATTCAAAGATTCAATTAATCCCACACTGTATGTGCCTGGGGTCTCACCCCGGTGGCTGAGACAAGCCACCTCAACCGACTTGAAGGCATCACAGTGTCAGCCTTGTCAGGATAGGTCTCCCCAGACCGACCCACTGGTTGTGAACTTTCTAAACTAACACGAGTCTCAACAAGTGTCCAGTTTAAGGGTATTACACAGAAACACACCAAGGGAACATGAATCAAATATGCACTTTTATTCATTTACAATAAACTCATAAAGTACATCAATTTTGATTGAAGCTAAGGGCATACAAAACTGTCTAACAAGGGATCAGTTGTATTGGACGCAATTGTAATTACTGTGCTAGCTCTGATTTAATAGCAAGGCTGCATCTCGCGCCTCCCTTTGGGATGCTTGTAATAGTGCTTTTCATTATTGATTTCAATGAATTTTAATGATCTTTTACTTATAAAAAAACAAAGCCATCCGATCACCACTTGACAGTTCTAATTCCAGCATCAACCCTATTAATCTCAACGAAGAGGCTAGTTTTAATCCTTGAATTGCAATTGGTTCAACCTTGAGATATGTGCATTCTCCTCATCTCCTGCTGCCTTGAATTTGCCAAGTGATTACTTAGGTGCAACTTTTGTTTGGTTAGTTAAAGTTCCTACTGCCTAATAAACTGCAGTAACTCATTAAGGTTAAAATTTAGTTGGGTTAACCAATTTTACTTGATAATTCAATTGTTCATGGCTTGTATTTTTAGGACAAGACATAAGATGTATAGTCATTCAATTGAACTCTCTTTTAAGGTTTCAACAATCAGTCTCCAAACCCTCCATGGTGGGGCTCTGTGATGCATGGACACAGATATGGGATTCAGGACTCAACGTGTGTCTGGGAGTCTGATGCAGCTAGATGGCAAGAAGGAAAAGCAAGGACTTGCAGGGAGATGCCTATACTAAAATAGTCCATAGTTTTTTCAAATTCTAGCATTATATATTATAAAAAAGCCCAAGAACCTTATCTTTGTTACTTGATAGCGGTTTCAAACTTTCAATTTCTGTTAATTTTGTCAAAAAATGGTTTCTAGAAAGAATGGCATTCACCGTATGTGTTAGTCATTCATTTATGTCAAATAAGCAAGTAGATAAAGGGAAATGTTATATTGAAGTGTCCATCAAGAACCATGGACTGTTGGATCTGATGTATGTTTGACACTAACACTTCGTCCACTTATGTAACATCGGTGGGGCCACATACTCCTGAACTGTGATGAATCAGTGTTTGGTGAAATGAAAAGGGGACTGTATTTGAGTAGACTCAAATATGAGAACACTTTTCTTTTGTTATGCTGCTACTAAGGTTCTTCTTTGAATGTGAGACTGGCATTCTGTCATCTGAAGCAGTTATGGCTCCATCTCTAATGGTTAGGATTTATGATGCATGACTTGCTAAGAGGGCTACATTGGTATGCCCTTGGAAATCCATATTTTGGTTTTGCCTAATTTATCAGATATAAATGTGCTAGTAGAAATAAATTCTTTTTTTTTTTTTTGTTTAATTTTTGGGTGGGGGTGGGGGAGGAGCTGGAAAACTTTGGTGGTGAGACTCTACAGTTACACTTTATTGTTTTCCTGTACCGTACTCAATTTCTTGCAAAGACTTGGGTTCAATTGACCAAAGATTCGGGCTTTCTGTTGAGAGGTTTTCCACGTTAACATTTAAAATAAACTCTTGATCTGCTTCTACGTTGAAGTCCTAATTGCTATTGTTACCTCATGTGCATACTTTGCAAGGTTAATGAAGACTCCACTGATGACCTTTTTGTTACATGTTCTTTTGTTTCTTCTTTCTAGGATCTGGAGTTCTTTTTTTATCAGTAATCTGAAGTTCTTTCTTTTGTAGAAAATGTTGAGTTTGTTACTCCATTAGAAAGTTTGATGCTACTTTGATTGTCATTCAACTTTAGTTATTCTTCTGCAACGGTAATTGTTTCTGTAATGTAGTTGAAACAACTCTATTTTTTGTTCTTGTTGGTTTTCAATTTCTTCTTTGTCCATTTTAGAAATCATATCCTGCAACTGATTATGAGATGAATTGAAATCAATTTTAGCTTTCTTGAGAAAAATATAAAAACTAAGATCTGAGTGTCAATAACTTACTTATTGCTCAAATAACTGCTGTAATGTCCAGTCATCATGCAACTTACTCTTGATTGAATTCCTTTCTTGCATGAATTTATTCAACTATGTCATTGTAACGGCAGAATTGTATCCATTAAAAATCATAAAACCAATCTGTTATTAAATTTGCAATACATTGATCATTTTATTTTTGTTATTACACTCTTGTAATTATGTTATCTAATTTTTTTTCCTGTGTTCTCCATTCTTCAACAGGGAACATACAGCACTCAGATATTCTCCTTGGCTGTCCTTTTATCTAGCATGTTTATCTACAATCAGGTTGTAGCTTATTGTGCAAATGGAGTGTTTTTGAAAGTTAATCCTTTATGTTTGATGCATTTTTTTAGCCTCATAAGGAGTTTCGGAGTTTTCTGATATTTACTTGATTATTTGGTTCATCTGTCTAATTTATTTTCCTTACTTCAGATGGGTGGTATTGATGAAGCTGCCCTTGATCGTCTTTCTCTTGTTACTGAAATGACTAAACATATTCGTGTTAGAGCTTCTGGAGGAAGGAGTACAGCTTCTGAGCTTGGGCAGTTTTCACCGATTTTTGTTTGGCTTCTGAGGGTGATTTTCATTATGCCTTGGAAATATTTTGATGAGACATGACATGCTCAATACTGCAAATTAACTTTTGGTTAAATAAATAACTATATGCTCAGAGCATTGCCTGATAATATTTAATTTGTAACTTGTCAGGATTTTTATTTGGATTTAGTAGAGGATAATAGGAAAATAACACCACGTGATTATCTAGAACTAGCCTTGAGGCCAATGCAAGGGGGCAGGAAAGATGTAGCTGCCAAGAATGAGGTACCATGATCTCTGATCTTATTTCCTATGTTGAAAATTTGCATGAGCTTTTATAAGCAATGGTACATTCTTCCCAACATTCCAAATGCATGTAATCCACTACTTATTTTTATTTTTGTTACTATTCCACCTAAGAGAAAGAGCCTTATATTGGGCTTCTTGGACATCCATTAAATTCTCAGATTTGCATGTTATATGGTAAAAAGTGTGCTTTTAGAATTTAAGTATGTTGTTTTTTTCTTCAATTCTTTTTGTTGTTTATGTTCAAATGGAATTTCTGATTCTATAAAGTAACGTTCAATAGATCCGGGAGTCCATTCGTGCTCTTTTTCCAGAACGTGAATGTTTCACCCTTGTTCGACCTTTGAACAATGAAAATGATCTCCAACGACTTGACCAGATCTCTGTGAGTTACCTTACTCCTTGTATGTATGTTCTTGTCCTTTGTAAATGAGATTGGAATGGTACCTCATAGTTAAACTAAGGTATTGTTTCATTTTATACAGTTGGACAAATTACGACCAGAATTTAGATCTGGCTTGGATGCATTGACCAGGTTTGTGTTCGAGAGAACCAGGCCCAAGCAAGTGGGTGCTACAGTAATGACAGGTCCCATTCTTGCTGGCATCACTCAATCTTTTCTGGATGCTCTTAATAATGGTGCAGTGCCTACAATATCTTCCTCATGGCAGGTGAATGATGAGGAAGATTGATTGCATTTATTTAAGTAGTGTGAGCATGTCATTATGAGGAAACCTAATTATGAACAAGGTGTTTGAACCACTCTTCTTTGCAGAGTGTTGAAGAAGCAGAATGTCGAAGGGCTTACGATTCTGCAACTGAAGTTTACATGTCTGCTTTTGACTGCTCAAAGCCTCCTGAAGAGGTTAGTGCAACATGTGAATGACTTGGTTATTTTTTCTATTTTCTAATTTTCTATTTTTGTTATTTTAGGTTGCTCTAAGAGAAGCACATGAGGTGGCAGTTCAAAAAGCGGTTTCTGCATTTAATGCTAGTGCTGTGGGGGCTGGTACAGCAAGACAAAAGTATGAAAAGCTTCTTCAGAACTTCTTCAAAAAGGCATTTGAGGTAATGATTATATTTTTTTTCCTAGGATGGTGACATAGATAACTGTATAATTTTTAAGTGCGGCTATCTATATTCTTTCCTACAGACAATTCATACTAATGAGGTTTATAGAAACTTTACTGATGGAGTTTGAATTGTTTTGTATTTTGTACAATCTAGTCACCTTTACTGTTCAGCACTTGGTGGTATTATATACTGGAGTCAACAAGCTTAACCAATAATAAATTTAAATTCCATACATGAAACCTAATCATACAACTGTTTTACATATGGGTTCTAGTTTTTCATATACAAGGTTTAAAATGTAGGTGTCGTTTGAAATTCCAGTTATCCAAACACAGTAAACATGTCAGAAATGTTAATGTAAAAGTTATAGATATAGCAGAGACATTGTGAAATATGTGGAAAATGGAAATACAAATGATATTTTATGACTTGATAAAGAAGCATAAATATATCCTTTCGGATTATCATCTTATTTGACAGCATCAAATAAAACCAAGAAACTAAGGTTATAGACAATCTTGGGTTTATACTTTGTTTATTTATATCTTGTTTGCTTTCTTTACTGCTGATTTTAATAAATTCTTTGATATCATTACAGATCGAAAAAGGTAGTCTGAGTTAACAAAGAAAATTGTTCCCAGTTTTTAGACTGGGTTTGGTTTGACAACTATTTTTGGGAAAAGGTATTATATTTATAAGCAGAGAAGAAACAAGAAAGGATATAGCAGAAGTGGGGCTTTGATACAAAAAAAAAAAGAAGCCAAAAGCCCACTCAAGACATATTTGAGCTGTTTGCACAATAATGGGAGGCAACAGTATCTTACATGGATTTACATATTTCTTGGAACTTTCTTCCATTATTGTGTATTGAAGATCTATGGCATCCTGATTGGTCCTGTTGGAAATCTGAGATTAAGAGATATTAGAAGGAATTTTTTCACAAGATTTTGGAATTTCATCATTTTTCGATTTAAATTCATGAAGTTCTTGATCCTAGACAAAGCTAATATCAGGCTGCCATTTGCAGCTTGGAGAGAGGGGTGCCAAATACCTTCCCTTTCCCAATCCAATTGAATCCATTGGTCTCTTGGTACATTGCTGTATGAGTGGAACAATGGAGTCACTAAATAAAAAAAAGGAGAGACAAACAAGATCAATTTTCAAAGCTTATAGGGGATCCATTTCCTCTTGAATTAATTGGGTGATGACTCCTTTGTTGGAACCAGCAGTGGGCTTTCCAGAGCTCACAGAGGGGAATGATGTGATGGGTGGAGATGACTCTGTGGTCTGAGCTAATAAGAAAAAGTTAGAGGGAGAGATGGGAGGGACTAGAGAGGGCTGAGGAGTGTGTTTCATGTTCTACCGTGATTTATAAATGTTTGAATTATGAATCGTAGAATATAGCTTTCTGGATTATATTCCTCTTCTTATGATTGTTTTTTATCATCTTGTTTATGTTTGTTTTCCACAAGCACCATAAAAATATAGAAGTTGCATTTTCTGTTTATGTTCTTTTGTTTATCAATATCCACTAGTGGTATCGTTCCCTTTGAGGGAATCATGTCTCATGCAAACTATAGATGGTTAGCTGTTTTTTTTTTTTTTTTTTTATTCACTCAAAAGCTACAAGTAGGGGGGAATGGTAAACCAAATGTTTTAGCTTCTCTGGAAATATATGATACAAATTTCTTACCCTGGTTTATTTTCTTTAAGTTAAATATCCACTTTTACTCACATGTGTGGTTCTTAGAATATGTTGAGCCTGTGGTGTTATTTATCTGGACTGGTAATTGATGCAGGACTACAAGAGGAATGCTTTTATGGAGGCAGACCTAAGATGTTCAGATGCTATACAAGGCATGGAAAAGAAGTTAAGAGCAGCATGTCTTGTTCCTGGTGCAAAAATTGATGATGTTCTGAAGGTAGGTTATTTCATTAATCATTCTTACATTTTTTTTTTGCTAAAGAACTCTCTAATATATCATTGAATATTTGGATTTCTATTTTGTAAGTTACGAATTTTAGGATGGTAGTCACTATCTTCAATTCTTCATATAGCTTTGTTGTCCCATTAAGGTCATATTATGTGTGGTAGTCATTCTTTCTCTTATTATAGTCTGCATTCTGAAAACATTGTATCACCTTCTTGCCTAAAGTCAAGAATTGTTTGGGCTACAAGCACCTGATTCACCACACTTTTAGCATTTAAATCTGGTATATTCTAGTAGGGGACCAAAAAGATCCATGTCCTATCACTGTAATTTTCAGTTAGGATCATGATTCATAATTTTAATATCAATGGATGTATTGCCATGCCGAAACAGGGAAATTTTGGGGATATTTTCACTAAATTTTCTGAGATATTTGGAAAATCTAAAGAAATAAGAGATGAATTACTTAAAGCATGAAATTTTTTATTGAAATTTGAGGAGTATACGAAGTACAATTGCACATTTTAAGACTCAAGAAACCATAGCAGATAACTGTCTATATGAAATAAGAGAAGATTAAGAGACTTAAATAGGTATATCAATTACTGAAAATATTTAATTCATTACCATGAAAAAATCTCCTCTTTTTCCTTTTTTACTACTACATGTTCTGATTAGATTGAGAATCACCTTTTTTTAATTGTCTTTATTTTTTGACTTATAGTGCAGAATTAAAATCTTTTATGTTTTTAATAGAAGGTTTTTGATCTTGTTACCGATGAAAAAAAAATCTTGTGTTGCCAGATTCAAATTGGACCTGGTGGTTGAACTGGTAAACTGGTGATTCAGCCAGCAATTTGGGTCTTTTTTTTGTGATGTGTTTTGCAGGCTGGATGATCGGGAATTTAATTAATAGTTAAACCGTCAAATGTGTATTGCAGCAAGCATTCTGGTTTTCCATTCTGTCTGAATCTGATTATATTGGGAAAACAAGATTGCAAACTTTTGTTTTCTTTCGCTGAGGAAATCCACTGAAACATGCCAACATTTTTTACTTGATGAGTTCCTTGGGATCTCAAAACCATGCATTTTTTCTTTTCTTTTTGTCAATAACTTATAAACTGATTTATTACTTTGTTAAAATAGAATGTGTCCCAAATTTACTCACAATCAATACATTGCAGCCCCATGTTAGCATTACATCACTTAGATGGTTCCCCAAAACATTTGATCTCTGTTGATCCCTTGGTCCTTGTCTTGCAAGGGAAGCAGCTATGCCATTGGCTGATCTGTGTATCCATGTGAATATTTTTTTTTGAAGGATAAAAGAAAAAATTATTAAAGAAAAAGAGATTACATGAGAAAGGTGACAAGTAATCACCAGAGAGGAAAACAGACACTAACAAACTTACACCCAGAACTGCCTAAAAACATAAAACAATCAAGAGAAAATAAAGACTCCACATCAACCACCTTCAAGCAACTCTGAACTCAAAGACCCTAATCAGAATCCATACACCCAATCTCCCTACATCTCCTCCTCAAGACTTTCCTCGTCAATTTCTACATCTCACCCCTTTCCTTGACTTCCAATTTCTTCAGCTTCTCTTGATCTCTTCCATCCTCTTTCTCTTGAACACCTCAAAAGCCTTAGCACCGTGAGCCTGGCTTATTTTGGCTCAACCATCCGATGACAGTTCTGGAATCACCTTCTATTCACAGATTTTTTATGTTGAGAGATCTCCCTAATCTCAGCCCATGTAGTAGAGCTATCATGCATGCTAGTTTTATTTTGGATTCTTGTGGAAGAGCTGGGAGCTAATTGGTCCTAATTCATATGACTTGTTCTATTTGAGCTAGTTAATGATGTAGGAACAAATAATCAAATGTGGGATATTTGGAGTTTTGTGCATTTTTAAGTACTTCTACATCTACATGGTAGTTTTCAGTAGTTATTTTCTGATAATGAGTCATTGATGGTTATCCTAGTTGCATTAGGAGTTGGTTCTCCTAATGGAATTAGGATTTCAACTAAACTTAACTAAACTTTGTCCCAACTAGGCAACTATATGAGATCAGCTAAATAAATCATGTTGTGCCATTCTGTTCTAGTTGGGATTTCACCCTTGTCCTTTTTGGTCTGGCCCCATCTCATCTAGACCCTTCAACTTGTAATAGGTCACTTCTTTTCTTTGGTGATGTAGATAGTCTTCTTTGTACTTGACCAAGTCATCTTAGTCTACTTTCCCTCATTTAATCACCTATTGGAGCTAATCCTTTTTTGGATATGTTATTTTTTGATTGCCCAACACAATGCTCCATACAACATCACTAGCCTTGCAACCATTTTATAAAATTTTTCTTTTAGCTTAAGTGGTATTCTCCCATCATTTAGGAATCTTGATGCACCCATCAATTTTGCCATTCCTGCTCTAATTCTATGGGAAACATCCTCATCAATCTCTCCCTTCTTATGGGTTATTGAACAAATTTAAAAAAAGAGGCCACATTGAGATATTTCTTGGTCTTCAATCCTATGTCACTACCCCCAAAGTAGAAGGTTGCAGTCTGTAATTTACCCTAAATCATTTTATAATGCTATTATTCGAAACTGGGTGGGGAACAATGATGTCAAAGGTATGTGGACCAAATAAAATTAATCATTGGAGGTGACTCAAGGTGGCAATAGGCTGCTTATTGAATAGGGAGAAGGTGGGGTGGACCTATTGGAATGAACTGAAAAAAGATTTAAGTGGCTGGTTAGAAATATACAAGTCAAAATTAAATGGGTACCAAGTTTGGCTGATGTGTTAGCCAAACAAGGAGTAAATAGGGATCTTTTGTTTTGGGCACAGTTGTAAAAGGAATATACGTGGAGTGATAGGATGTCTCTATGCTCTCTTTGATTTACTTGTAAAATTTGTACATCTCTTTTTGTTTATAATCAATAAAATTTCTGGTATCCACCCTAAAAAAGGTAAGTGGGTCAATTTGGTTCCTCTTTTAGTGGAAGCATTTGCATGGCTGTTGGTGTTTGGTAGTATACTCGCAATTGAAGAAGAGAAGCTTCAAGATGGAGAACTAATTGGACCATTTTGTTCGTGGAAATAGGGGTCTAGAATTGGAATTGGAATGGGCCATTCCGATTCCAATTGTTTGGTTGGGGGGAATCAGAATCCCATTCCCATTTCTGGTGGAATGGCATTCCCCCATTTGGCGAAATGGCCATTCTGTCCCCTCCCTTGGGAATGAAATCCCATTCCAACTTATTCCAATTCCTGTCTGAACCAAACAAACTATGGACATAGACCATTCCAATTCCGACTGTGAACCAAATGGACCCTTTGTTATATATGCAACAACATAGTTGTCAAGGCGTCTAGGCACCCTTGGCTGGGCACCTTGCCCAAATGCCTTGACTTTTAGCAACTAGGTGCCCACCTAGGCGACAAAAATGACAAGGCAGGCACCTTTTATAATATCATTTATATTGTTATATCTTATTAAGTTGTGTTAGAAGATTTTATTATATGTTATATATATCAATTATACTTTGTTTTAATGTTTTACTATTGAAATTTAAAAGATCAAAGGGTTTTGAGGAGAGAAAAGAGTAGAAATATTGCTGAATTAAAAAATCTGTGAAAGAAGATGTTTTCTTGAAGAAGAGAAGAAAGAAGAAGAAGAGGAAGAGGTTTGAGAGAAAAAAGAGAGCTCTTAATCTGGCCGCCCCCTTCACTAGTATTTATATTAAAAATATAAAGTGGAGTACAATGACAAATATGCCCGTGTAGGGCGGCAAGCATCTAAAACTACATAAAACACTTCAAACTGCCTAGAAACGAATAGGAACTGAAGCATACACCATAAGACTTCTTGCCACCTCCACAATGTGTATATTTCAAGGTTTAAAATGTCGATGTCGATGGAAATGTCGCTTACCAAAATATAGGACATATGTCGGAAATGTCGAGGGGAAATATTATAAAAATTAGAGACATTGTGGAAATATTTTGAAATATGTGGAAATATGCAATGATATTTTGTAAAATGATAAAAGAAGCATTAATACATATTTCTAGACTATTATCTTATTCCCAACCATTATATAAAGCTAAGAAACTAAGATCAATAACAAATTAGTAAATGACGATTTACTGATTTATTATGCATTTTGATGTTTTTACAAAGTCATCTGATATTTTCTTTTCTTATTTTAATTCTGATTTATTATAAATTTTAATATATTTATTTCACACTAGTAAATAGAAATACATTTCTGATTTTTTTTTTAAATATTAAAGTTATAATACATTATGTTTTATTATAAATTTAATAAACCGATTTTCCTTTTTGTAGTATTAAGATTATGATAAATTCTGATTTCTTATAAAACTTAATGAATTTATTATGATTTTTAATACTAAACTTATAATAAATTATGATTTAGTATAAAATTTAATAATTTATTCTGATTTTTTATATTAAATGTAGAATATGATTTATTATAAAATTTAATAAACACTTTCTGATTTTAATAAATATTTTAAAAAATACTAACTAGTTAATATTTTATTACTTGAAAAATATTTTATGTTTTATATTATAAAGTAATTAATTTATTCTTTTGTTTTTATATTTTGTTAATTATTTTTCATTAATATTTTATTTGAAATATTAAATAGAAATTATTAATATACTAATATATTATATTATTAATGTACATTAGTCGACATCTTGTCGACATTATCGACATCCTATCGACATAATAGGAAAAACTGTAATTTTTTTGGTTATTTGGACCAATTTGGTCGACATTTCCGAAATATAGGAAATGTCGACTGAAATAATGTAATTTTTATATTACCATCTATTTTCATGTCGTTGAGCCTCAACATTGACATATGTCGGGTGACATTAGCGATATTTCACAACATTTGAAACCATGGTCTATTTTTCCTCTTTGCTACTCTATTCTGTTGCAGTGTATATGCACAACTACTCTGATGAATTACACCATGCTCTAAAAAGTATGTGGCCAAATCCTTTTCAAAGTATTCTTTGGCATTATTTGATTTGAAGACCTTAGTTCTCACTCCAAATTGTGTGAGAACCATCTGGTGGAACCGTTGTACCAAAATAGGTACTTCATCACGGGATCTCATCAAATATGTTCAAGAATACCGCGTGTAATCATCCACAAACAAGAGATAACGGTAGCCACCCATGGAAAGAATATGGTATGGCCCCATACTTCAATGTGAATAACATCAAAAGAAAAAGTACTTCTTTTATTACTTGATTTAAAAGAATGTTTACAATGCTTTCCTAAATGACAACTTTTACACTCCAAACTAGATAACTGGATAAACTCAAACAACTTTGGAAACAAAACCTTTAATGACCTGAAAGAAAGATGACCTAACCGACTATGCTAGAGCATAATCTGACTCACTGACTCTGATCCACTATTATTGTTTCTACTAACATGGTGGCTCTGATGTCTTGGTATTTTGTCCAAAAGGTAGACCCCATTCACCTCATGACCACTCCCAATCGTCCTCTTTGACTCCAGATCCTACAAAACACAATTACTAGGGAGGAAGGTCACTGAACAGTTTAAATTTTTTGTCAAAGAACTAATGGAAAAGAGGTTAATATTAAGTCTAGGGACATGTAAGACAGAAGATAAAGTAATATTATTGGTCACTCTAACTTTCCCTTTCCCAGCAATGGGGACATGTGAACCATTTGCTGTAGAAACTCTGTCTTTACCAGAGCACAATTGGTAAGAACTGAAAAGGGTAGGTATGTTAGTTATGTGCTCAGATTCTCTTGAGTCTATAATCTAGGGAGGTTCCTCCTTACCTGAGGTGGATGCATAATTTGTAGTTGCATATGAGCTACCTGTATGAGCAATAAGAGGTGGTGTGATTGGCTCTTGCACTCTGCTGTCCATCTGAAGAACTAGAACCGGCTGAATCCTTCTTACTCATAAGCTGTCCAACCTTCTCCAATTCGGTTCTGATTGCTGTACTGCAATGGTCTCCCAATCAGCTTGGGTAAGGGGTCCCAAAGAGTCTCCTGTAATTGGCACATTTGCATTTCCTTTTTTGTTCTTGACCTGAGCTAGTGTGAGGTGTGGGTAGAGCTTCCAGCAAGCGTCTCTGGTATGCTTAGCCTTCTTACAATAATCACACACCAAGTCCTTCTTGTTCTCCCTCTTAGTCTCACTGCTCCCCCTAACTCCATTTGGATTGGGTCTGGTTGTACTAACCATAGTAGATTGATCAATCCTAGGTTGTTTCAACATGACATTCCTCCTACTCTCCTCTCTAGAAACAAAGTCATAGACTTGAGAAAGTGTCACACTCTCTCTAGAAAGGATATGTTGCCTAGCAATGTCAAATTTAGGGTTTAACTCAGCCAAGAACTCAAAAACCCTATTCTTCTTTACCAACTTCTGATAGCTTGCTGCATCATTCACACTTTCCCAAACCATAGTTTCTAAGTGATCTATCTCCTACCAAAGGGTTTTCAGCATGGAGAAATACATGGCAAGTGGTTTATCTCCTTGTTTTATACTAATCACCTGATTCCTTAACTGATAGGCTTTGGCTACATTCTGCTTTTGGGAATAGGTTTTAGTAATTCCATCCCGAATCTCATTTTCTGTATTAGCCCATAGAAAATTTTTGCCAATGTGGGGTAACATAGAATTACATAGCCAGGACATCACCAATGGCCATCTTGGCTGATTTTGCCTATTCTAAATAATTTGTACCATCCAATTTGACCATGGCAATAATTCTAGACCCAAACATATCACTTGTACCTCCAACACCTGGACCCATGTTATCGGTGGACTTCTGTTCAGTACTCCAGCCCTCCATTTCGGCTTCAAACAATTTAAAAACAGCAAAACACTAGGTAAAAAGTCTCTAAGATCAGATCGATCTCACTCATAGTGGCGGCTAACCCTTTCGGAAGGAGAACCCTATTTGGAGAGAAAACCCTCTTCTCCCACCGTTTCCCACTGGAGAGAAGAGTAGTTCGATCACTCTAGAAAGCTTAAAAATATCCAGAAACCCAACCGCCCACTATAAAAACCCTAGAGAAGTCCAACAAGGTCCAAGCACCCAAGATCAGATCAAGAATGAAGAGTCCAACTTACCTAGGATTCTTTCCCACACTCCAGTTCTTCCTGGTTTTGATGCCAAAACCTAAATCACCTTCTTGATGACTGAAATACACAAAAAAACCCAAGAACTGGGTAGTTTGAAGTAGATCAATCAGCCCTTTATCTCCTCATGCAATCGGCTGATCTAGGGTTGCATGGGGGAACTCCAAGAAACCCTAACCTTTCTCTGGTACCAAGTAGAAATCTTGCTGAATTAAAAAATCTGTGAAAGAAAAGATGTTTTCTTGAAGAGGAAGAGGTTTGAGAGAGAAAAGAGATTTCTTAATCTGGCTGCCCCCTTCACTAGTATCTATATTAAAATATAAAGTGGAGTACAATGACAAATATACCCTTATAGAGCGGCAAGCATCTAAAACTGCATAAAACACTTAAAAGGCAATCAACAAAGGGCTCAACAAGAGTGCTGTGGTCCCTACTTCCTATCTAAACAATAAACATATAAAAGATTACTGCTAAATCTTCACAAAACTGATTAAATTCTCAGCAAAAAGAAAGAAAAAAAGAAAGAGGAAAGAAATAATAGAATTATAAAGAGGTTATTTTTTTCTTTTCTCTCTCTCTCTCTCTCTCTCTCTAATTAAATAAAACAGAAACTCCATCCTTGTTTTTTTCTATTTTACTTTCCATCTTGAATATTTATCATACAAAGTTAATAACCTTCTTTAGCTGCTAATTGATATGAAATTGCTCTGTTAAATACTTATTATAGTAGTATTATTTTTGAAAATAATGAAATTAGTTTATGTAAAAGATTTTTATCTTTTAGATGTGATGATTTGCTACATTTTTAGAGGAAATTTATTGTTCTTACTAAAGAGAATTGCTATTTTTCAATTAATATACATGCTGAATGGTATATAAAACTAGGGAACTATCCAAAAGTTAGTTTTTTATATTATAGAATTTTTATCGCCTATGTGAAGCCTAGGCTCCCCAGTGTTGCCCAGAATCGCCTAGATGCCTTGAAAACTATGTGCAACAAGGAATGGGGAAACACAAGAAATTTGTTCATTTTAGTAAGGTGGCTCAGATTTGATTTCCTTTGGAGATTCTTCTTTTCAGTGTTTCAAATTCAAGTATTCAGGCCACTTATTCACTAAAAGACAAAGTGATAAGCTTTTCAGTTCAGCCACTTGAGCTGTTATCAAATGCCCCTAAATCAAATAGGGATTTTCTGAATCCTAGTTCTAAGTCAACTAGGAATTTTTTTATTCTCTCAGTCCATGTCAGAAGTTACCAGGGTTTGTCATATTCCTAGTGTCTTAGTAGTATTTCTTGGTTTTAGAGTAGGAAAATAAGGGGAAAGGGATGCCACAATGCACATGTACCACCTGTGTATTTCTTTTATTTTTAATTCTGTGGCTGATTCTCTAGCCAAATCGGGGGAGGATAAGGCTCTTTTGTATAGTCCAATACTTTGTCCAGGTGAATCTGTTTCTTGGGATTTTTGGGCTTCTGCTTTAATGTACATCCCTCTCTCTTTTTGTTTCTAATGAAAGTTTCCTTTTAAAAAAATCACTATTGAAAATAAAAAAACAAAGGGGGGCGGTAATCTTCCCCTGCAAGTTCTGCATTTAATTGTTTTTCTATGGTGTTTGATATACTGTATTAGTTATCAGCATATCTTCTTATTTGACATGGTTGTGAATTACCCGTGTAGATTCTTGAAGGTCTTCTATCTGAGTATGAAGTATCATCTCATGGTCCAGGAAAGTGGCAAAAACTTGCAGTCTTCTTACAGCAGAGGTTTGTGTCATTGTCTTCTGTATCATTTGTGCTTTAATGATTACTTTCAGCTGATGCTGTTAAACTTCCCAGCTTGGAAGGGTCAATAGTTGATCTTGCCAAGAAGCGTGAAGATCAAATTGGGTCAGAGAAGAGTAGCCTCATGCTGAAATGCCGCTCAACTGAAGACAAGTTGGAGTTACTCAAGAAGCAACTGGAAGCAAGTGAAAAATATAAAACTGAATATCTGAAACGTTATGATGATGCTATCAGTGACAAAAAGAAGCTTTCTGATGAATATATGAACCGTATTACTTCCTTACAAAGCAAATGCAGTTCCTTGGAAGAGAGGTGCTCAAGCTTATCAAAAAGTGCAGATTCTGCCAGGCAGGATTCTTTGGAATGGAAAAGAAAGTATGAGCAGATCTTCTCAAAGCAGACAGCTGAGGAACACCAAGCAAATTCAGAAATAGCAGTTCTCAAATCCAGAACCAGTGCGGCTGAAGCGAGACTGGCAGCTGCTCGTGAACAAGCTCAGTCTGCTCAAGAGGAGGCAGAGGAGTGGAAACGGAAGTATGGTATTGCTGTTAGAGAAGCCAAGGCTGCTCTGGAGAAGGCAGCAGCAGTGCAGGAACGGACAAACAAACAGACACAATTACGAGAAGATGCTCTGAGGGAAGAGTTCTCAGCAACTCTGACTGAAAAGGTTAAGTGCAACCCCCTTCTTCCAATCCCCCAGCCATAAAAGGGAAGACATCAGATAATGATGATGGTTTTCATTTTCCATATATAAATGACAGGAAGAGGAAATCAAGGAGAAGGAAGCAAAACTTGAATCCACTGAGCAGCATGTGACTACTTTGAGTTTGGGACTGAAGGTAAAGGCTTCAAGTCCCTAGATGGAGTATTTATGTTTGTTATCTCTTTTATTCAGCTTTCTGTATATGCTATCACTTGTGCAAAACATAAATCAAATTGTTGGAAATGTGCATCAGTGTATTAATTATGACCATAAAGCATGCACCTTCAGATGAACATAATCATATAATTAGGCTACAAACCACAGATCAAGGACCAAGAATGATGACAGTACTTGTCTTGAACATAGACAAACCACCTTTTATGTATGTGTTCGCCTGCATTGCTTGCTTATCTGTTTCTCCATGTATACATGCATGCTTGATGATGATAGCAATAATGAAGTTCACCTAATATAATCCATTTGCAGGCTGCTGAGTCAAAATTGAAGAGCTATGATTCAGAAACATCAGCTTTGAAACTTGAAATCAAAGAATTGGCTGCCAAGTTGGATGCTGTCAAAGCCACATCTCAGTCGTTTGAAAGAGAAGCCAAGATATTGGAGCAAGAGAAGGTCCATCTGGAGCAAAAGTATCTCTCTGAGTTCAAAAGGCTTGAGGAGGTTCAGGAAAGGTGTAAAATTGCCGAAAAGGAAGCTAAGAGAGCTACCGAATTGGCTGATAAAGCACGGGCAGAAGCAGTCACAGCTCAAAAAGAAAAGAGTGAAGTCCAGCGGGTGGCAATGGAGAGATTAGCCCAAATTGAAAGGGCAGAAAGGAATATTGAGACCTTGGAGAGACAGAAAGCTGACCTGGTGGAGGAAGTAGAGAGGTTTCGTGCTTCTGAAATGGATGCCTTGGCCAAAGTTGCACTACTAGAGGCCAGGGTTGAGGAGAGGGAGAAAGAGATTGAGTCACTTTTGAAATCAAACAATGAACAGAGGGCAAACACAGTCCAGGTTCTTGAGGGCCTTCTTGCTACTGAACGGGCAGCCAGGACAGAGGCAAGCAATAGGGCAGAATCCCTATCTATGCAATTGCAATCAACTCAGGGCAAACTGGATCAACTTCAGCAGGAATTGACTTCAGTTCGTCTAAATGAAACAGCATTAGATAGTAAACTAAAAACTGCATCACATGGTAAACGTTTGAGGCACGATGACTATGATGGGGGTGTGGAATCTGTTCAAGACATGGACGTTGATGACAAAATAACCAGAGGAAGGAAGAGGTCCAAGAGCACAAGTAGTCCTCAGAAGTATACCCAATTAGAAGATGGGGGATCGGTTTTTAAGGCAGGTGATGATAACAATCACAATCAGCATACCGACTCAGAGGACTATACCAAGTTTACTGTACTGAAACTGAAGCAAGAACTCACAAAACATGGCTTTGGTGCAGAGTTGCTTCAGTTAAGGAATCCCAACAAGAAGGACATTCTCTCTTTGTATGAGAAACATGTCCTCCAGAAATGATACCTCTTCCTCTCTTTAGCATATGACTTTCTATAGGGAAGTCTGTAATTTATTACTAAAAGTACTCATAGATCAGGTCGCCCATTAGAGTGGAATTCTGATGGTCTCATCCCCTTGAAATGCCCCGCCTTAATTAGGTACACGGCTTTGAGAAACATCCTAGCACTGTAATTTTTGTAGTTAGTTATTCATACTTCAGACAGCAAAATTTTGGGTATGGGGCTACAAGACTTACCTTTACCCCATCCATTTTGGATTTATTCTACTTGTCTGGTTGCCTAGCTGAGAATGCTACTTCACAGACTTTGTGCTTGTTCAGTTTCTTATCACAGTTCCACTGAAGCTTTTTATATGAAAGCGGGGAGGAGTGTTACACTGATATTGGAGTGCCACTGGACTGGACGAGTCTGTTTTCTGCATTCATTTTTTTTTTTTTCTTTTTGTTTTTAGCTTTTGATTGCATTTCTGTGTTATTTGTAGTTTTGTACAAGTATGGACTCCATTAATGGATATATTGCCTTGTCCCCTTGTATGGGATTGTCATTAAGCTTTTGCTTTTATATTTGGTTCTCATCGGTACGTTTGAGGCATGGTTTTAAGTGTCGGTGAATTTGTTTAATTTTGGATTTGGATATGCGAAAAGTTTTTGGGTGTTAAGATTTTGAAATTTCACTAGTTTAACGATATTTCTTAACAATTTATTTTGTTACAGATCCGTAACAATTTGAAGGGACTGGATCTGGGGGCAGATCGAAAAGGATATTCTAATGTTTATAATTTAACAATGGATATGGCACTTAACATAACAGAAACAGGATTTATGTAGCTGATCATATATAGTTACATGAACCATCAATCTTCCTGTTGTATGTGCTGTAGAATGCGAAGCTTTGGCCTAATTGAAACCATGAAGCTGGTGTTATTGAGGTTGGACTTTGTTATCTTTCGGGGAGATGCACTTGTGGTTAACTCTGTGGAGATGACTACATCACCTATAGCACTTTGACTGACAACAGAGATACCCTCTCCAAAAACCAAAGTCTACCGTTGCTCAGTTACTTTTGCTGGCCGTATTTGTCATATCTAAGACCAGCTACTTGGTCACTTCCACATGACTTTCTCTCAAATGCTTTGTTATTCGATGTAGACTTCGAGCAGATTTAATTAGGTCCAGAAATAAAGGGCGAATTTGGATTTTGTATTCGTTGTAGACAAAGTCTTCGAAATGGCTTAAATATTCGAAATTTAAAACCTTGATTAGAGCCTTGGAGGCACCAGGCCGGCAGGCCCTGGGTTCCCCGTTGAAGGAGCTGCGGAAGCTGACACTGAACGTATTCCTGGTTCCTCTTGTGAATGACTTTAGCTAACCTAGCTTACCACCAATGAAAAATAACCTCTTTGTTTTGAGTAGAGATGCATTTGTTGATAAATCAAATGGGTACTGGGTGCAGTTGAGTCAACATGGCGTTCAAGTTGAAAAACTAGATGTCAGGTTGTTTGGTTAGGAGCAAGCCTTTCTCTAGCGTCATTTATCAAGACACCTGCAGCTAGATATCTGCATCCAGTCGTTTTTCTTTGACCTATATTCTGTAACACCCAGATCCTTAAAAAAAAAATAAAAGAATGTTCCCCATCTTTTTTTCTCTAGAGGCTTCTAGAATCTTCTAATGGAATTTATATCCAAAACTAGAAGCAGGTATGTCCTCAGGCATGCATCACATTTGAGTACCTTGCTCTTAATGCAGAAAAGTGCCAAAGTGCCAAACCAAACCACTGAGGCAGAGAATTTCTCAAGAAAGAATCAAGTACCTATACACCAAAAGTTCGATAGAATGCTTATGCTCAGCCTTTTATGTGGTCCTACTGCTACCTACTCGTGTACCACGCGTCCTACAGAGATGCCAGTGTAAAATACTGTTTGTTCCATGGTTGCTTTTTCTTTTTCTTTGTTGTAAGCTGTGATGATTGCACTCAACTGCCAAGTCTGCATTCATTCTCCACTTTCCAGAGCCATTTCATGAATCATGGTTTCCAAGCATCCCTGCATTGTTATCAGTAGAGTTTTTTTCTCTACCAAATAGAAGAAAACATACAATGTCCAGAGGCAAGTATATATATTTCAAGAAATTCCACCAATACAACATTGGGAGAGAGAGAGAAGAAAAATAAGAAAAAATATGAAATAAAAGTTCTTACATTTATTAAATTTATTCTGAAAAGAGCAAAGTATGGAGTATGGACCATTAACACAAAGGGTCGAAGTAAGGACCTGTGAGACTAGAAATAGAATCATCTTTGTACAATTTTACATCAACATTACCCTCTCTCATACTAAAGTGCCATGACCCATGTAAAGCTGCAGTGGTCATTGGATAAAGCCTGTATCGATCTATATAACTAAGTACAAAAAACAATATTGGTCTCACAAGGATTTCTGTTCCAGACCTAAAAGAATAACAACTTCAGTGTTTAATGAAGGAATGGTTTCCTCTTATTCCCCCCATCACCCCTTCGTTTTTTTTTCCCTATATCAACTTGACATATCACTGATGACAATATAATTTATTTCACTAACTAGTAGACAGAACAGCAATTAGTCCTTGCTGCCATTGTTGCCCAAAATACTAACTAATTAAACGTTTCTCTCTATTACTGCTTCACTTTCTTTTTTATTTCTTTTCTCTGTCTGAAATTTGCATGGTTAGCGATGTGAGGCGACTCTTATCTCTCTCAAGGAAGAAATGAAGACCCATCAGGATGAACAACGAAATCAGGTATTAACTGAGGTGAGCTTGCTCTATTATGCCCACTTTGCTCATATGCAATGAGCGAGGAGGAATTATAGTATTCGACCAGGGCAGCGTGTGCGTGGCCCGTGTCCTTGAGACCAGAACTATCGTGCCCAACTAGAGCTTTAGATTTAGCAGCTGGAACTGGAATCGCGTCCTTGACGATTGAGCCACATTGTCTGGGCTGTGTCTGATAGAACACCTTGGAAACCACCAGCTCTCCATCCTTTTCTTCCTCGTTATTACCAAGGTGATACTGGTGCATAACCCAGTTCGTCTTCTCAGGCTTTCTTTGCTTACCGTAATTGGTGTAAAGCACTAGTATCTTCTTGTACCCTTTTACCTTCCCACCTGCAAACACCGGCCTGGTCTTGCCCGTCTTGTGCCATCGCGTCTCGCCCCCGTCAGCGTCTGTGTGCACCTTCCTGCGCTTTCTGGTTCCAGTCGTGTAGGCCTTTGAAGGCCGATGGAAGAAGTGACGAATTAAGCCATCCTTGCTTAAGCCTGGATGATCACCATCGCCATCAACATCAGCATACATAAAATGGATCAAATCTTCTGTTGTTTATGCAATTCAGCGATTGAAACAATCAAAGTGAGACATATTAGAACAGTTACAGAAGATGGGTGCATGCAACAGGATATGCCATACCATATATGGACATGTCCATGCAGAGAGCAGAAGACAGGTAAAAGTGTGATTTTGTTCAGAAAAGTACAAGGGTTGAATAGGAGAGAGAGTGTGATGGGGTTGTTTGTATGTGGAAGTTGGATTCACTCACCCGGTAGCTTTTCTGGGTGGGTGTAACAGATTCCGTTCTCCCCTTCGAGGGTAGGTATGAATTCGTCTATCAGAGGGTGGAGCTTATGCAAATCAGGTCGCACCTTCCCTTCCAAATGCTCGAGAAGCTCTTGGTCGGTTGGATCGAATTTCACTCCGGCGGGTAGACCCGGCAGGTCTTGAATTCCCGCCTAATCCAACCAGATTTGTTGCTCAGAATTCAGATCGATATATACTTAAGAAACGAGGATTAATAAATAAATAAACGAAGATTTATATATATTTTTTTTGAAAGCATTCAACCAAAAAAGAAAGAAATAAATAAAAGAGAACCAACCTGGTCCAGAGATTCAATTCGATGACCACAAGAAGGGCAGGTTATGAAACGACGATCTTGGGGTGGTCTGTCATCGACAACGGCGGTCGTCGACGGGGAGCTTCTCTGAATGGCTCTGTCGTTGGTGTCATCGTCGCAGTCATTGCACCATGTCATCTCCTCTCCTGTGTTCTTCTTATGCCCATCCCACAATGGAGAACCCTGGCCTCCTATTTCTTCCACTTCTCCAAAATAAGCAAGCAAACTCTATGAAGAAGAGACAACAGACATAGATATAACAAAAAAAAAAAAAAAAGGAAAAGAGAAAGAAGAAGAAGAAGAAGAGGAAGAAGAAAGCAGCTTCTCTCTTTTATCAACGACAACAGCTACAACCTAGAGCACTTGGTTAAGAGTAGGGAAGGAACTAAATTCTCCTCCAGTTTTTCGCCTTTCTATCTGCAGCAACGATTTGTATCTTCCTTTCCTACCAACCTACTATACCAGAGAGAGAGAGAGAGGAGAGAGATGGGTATGTATGTAATTGTGAGTATATGAGAGCGAATTAAGAAAATAAATCAAGAGAGAAGGAAAGAAGGGGACTGAATTTTCAAGAAATAATATAAAAAGGTTACTTGGAAGTCAAGTTTTCTTAAAAACAAGGAACAAGACTTGTGGAAGAATAAATGCAGTTTAGGGTGGTGCTTCCTTTTTTATTTAACAGTAGCCGGCCTGGTTTTATCTCGTAAAAAACACTGGATAAAATTCTCAGACACAAACGAAAACAAAGCCAAACGTTAAAAAAACAAAAAAGGATGGAGTGGAGATGGGGCAATTCTGACGATTCATCTGATTAAAATACCAAACCAACTACTTTTACACCTTACATCAATGAAAGACGTATCACCACACACCCACAGTCCACAGACCCTTTCTCCTCTCCTCCTCCTTCTGAGAGAGAAAGAAAGAGACTGTGTCTGTGTCTTTGTGTGTGTCTGTGAGAGGGAGAGAGAAAAAGGAGAGAGGGAGAGTCTTGGGTTCAGAATTCAGATACAATGTCGCCCTAGAGTGTCTTTAAAGCTATATATATATATATATATATACACATAATACCAAATAATTCAAGGACGCAGATCAAACACATGACCCACCAAAGAATGAATTAAAGGAATTCCATTTCTTTACGTAGACTTCTCCATGAGATGGATCGAATGGCAGCCCTCTGATTCGTACGTTGAATTGATTTGGGTGATGGATATTGGTGTGTTAACACAACAACAGCGTCGGCAACACAGAACCCATACCATACGGACGCATATACGTAGAGGTAGCTTCCTCTGTTTGGTTGGTGGTGTTGCGTAGCTCCACCTCCAACCATTACAATTTACACGTAAATTGGTTTATTAATGCAGATACATAGAATAAGGGTTGGCTTATGTGGAAAGCCACGCCACCCAAACAAGTCTTTTGAAGTGGCCAAGCCAAGCAGGAGGAATCGAAGATAATAATATATCTAAGGCCTAAGGCCTTACTTTTACGTGTGGATTATGTTTTGTTTAGGCTCTGGCTCTGGCTCTGGGTCTGCCCGTCTGCGACTCTGGGGGAGGGTTTTTGATTTCTTTGATTAATTAATATGTGTTTCCCCTTTCTGGATTTAGGAATGGAATGTATGGTTTCACGCTTCTTGATTTGATTGATGACGACCCCCAACCGTTGGATTCGTGTTTGGTACCATTTCATTTGAGAAACTGTTCGGTGTGTATGACTTTCTTTATACGATCAACTGATGTCATATATCTCATCTCAACGTACAGCGTTGAGCTTGAGCAGTTCACCCAAAATCGAATTAAATTAAAAAAAAAAAAAGAAAATAAAAACGGTTTTTTGGGATGTGGGTTCGTAAAGACTAAAGAGCGAAATCGCCGAATCGCTCTTTTGGTTTTGGAATCCATCACGTGACCTAAGAATATTTTATTATAAAAATTACAATAAAATAGCTAGGATAATGTGGGCATGACATGATGGCATTCCTCCATTTCTGTTTTTTATTTTTTTTTATTTTAATTCTAAATGTTTTTTATATAAAGAACACCTGGCCCACCTGGCCCACAATCACAACTGCCTTTTGTGGGTTTTGAGTTGTCATCCTTTGGTGTTGCCGTGTAAGTAGCAAAGAATACTTAACTCCAACCTAGTTGGATGACATGCGTCCAACCACCGCTTGATTTTCATATTTAAACCCTGAAACCTAAAGTCTAAATCCTAACCCTAAATTATAAAATCTGAACTATAAATCCTTATATAACCTTTAAAACTCTCCCCCATAATCTAAAACTTAAATCTTTACACCCTAAAGCACAAATCCTTAAACCCTTAAATTCTAACTTAAACTTTAAATTCTAAAATCTAAACTCCAAACCTTTAAGCTTTAAAAAAGCCTAGAAGTCTCTAAACCCCTAAATCCTAATATATAAAATGGTTTTGGAAGGACCTGGAGGTGGGGAACCAAGTATTTTGCAGCATCAGCATGGATAGCATGGAGGACCATAGCCCAACAACGATTGGGCCAGGTGGGCTGGACCATTAATTAACCCATTTTTTTTTTCTAATGGGCTTCCAGTGTAATCTAAAGATTAAAAGCAAGATGAGTCCGCTCTCAAATTCTCAATGTATGAATACATGCAGTGGCGTGGTGGAGAAATGGCAATGGCAGGGAATGAACAAATTAATCATCGCTCACTTGACTTGAGAACTGAAATTGAATGCTATAAGCGCTAAGCTGTAGCGAGTGAAAACTGAAAAGGGCTTAATTATCTTCTTCCTTCAGCCATGCACAGGACCAAATTTATCAAATGGTTGTTTTTCAATTACGTGGATTACTACTTTCTTTTTTGTCTGTCTGTGTGTTTTTGAGTGTAGTTCATTGGTTGAATAAACATGGTTACACGAATAAGTCCCCATCTTTCATGCATGTGAAGTGAAATTTCTAGGAAAGACCCACGACGAAGATCCAACAGGGGTCCCTTGGCTACTTAAGAGGATGCAAATTAGACGGAGGCATCGGCATCAGCATCAGCATCAGCATCAGCATCAGCAACTATACATCCTTATTGCCTGGGGAGGGGGGGTTGTATCTTGTATGTTGTAACATCAACATTATGATCCAGTCAAATGCCCAAACAACAATAATGAAAAGGATTTCTTCTCTAATTTAGTTTCTGTGCACGTACGTCGTCTGAGGAGCTCTGTTTGGTAGTTTGTTTCACCATCAGCCTCCACAAAGCCATCTATTCTAATGGGTTGTTGAACTGATCGAGTGGTCACACTGGAAGCAATTCAAATGGCATACTCATGGACCTTGATGGATCGGGATAGTACATTGGTCCTTTCTTTTCAAGCAAGTGGATAAACTGTTTGGCCTTATTAACTGATGATAGCGCTCCAAGAATTTCAGCAGTGGAAACTGTCCAATCTGGGGCACTTGTTTCTCCGTCTCATCCCATATATATCCCATCATACAACTACCCATTCTTCTTCTTTCTTATTACCTACTTAGCTATATAGTTTTAGACTTTTAGTGGGTGTTCTTTAATTCTTCAATTAATGTGAATTATTTTTATTATTGTTGTGACCTCCAAAAACAAATTGTTTCTTAAAACAAAAATATGGAAAACATGTTCTTGGCTATAAATGTGTTTTATTTTTTTTTATTTTTATGTAAAACATATTTTTATTTTAAATCATGCATCCAATATATCCCATTATATTTCGTACGTAAATCGTACAATATTTTACTCCAACATTAGTTTTTGTTTTAAAAATCATCATTTTGATGGTTTCAAAAACATGAATTACTTTTTCGAAACAAAACCAAACTTGTTTTTTTGCTTCACATTGTAGAACACCTCCTTAGCTTTCTTGCTGCATAAGTCTCAAAATGAAAGACAAGAGAAATAACCCTAATACATAAAGAAGAAGAAAAGAACCAACCAGAAACCTCAGAGTTGCCCTACCCTAGAATTCCCCTAGACAAACATAGGAGAGATCCCACAATTTGTCTTGCAAAATGTTACTCCCAAAATGCTCTTGATGAGCTAGCTGACCAGTCAGCAGCCTAGTTGCCTTCTCTCCGATGGAGTCGCCAGACTGTCAATGATCAGCCTTGAATCTCCTTCGATCCACATTTTTCTCTCTCCATGAAATCTGTTGTTAAGTTGATTGTAGATCTTCCTAGGAAATTGGGGTGCAAATGGATTTTTGAATCCGATTGGATTCGGATCACCCCTTCTGATCCGGAAGCATCAGATCCAATATATATGTTATGTATTTATTTAGTTATATAATATATGTATATATGCTATTTATTTTTGTAAATTTTTATATTATTTATTTTATGAAAACATGTATATATATATTGATGAAAATAGTTGAAAAAATACTTGTGCTTTTATTTTTCTTTATTAAACAGTCATATTTTCTTTTCTTTTTAATAATTTATTATTATTTTTAAATCAATTCGGATTGAATCAATTTCGAATATTCGACATCTTGATCAGATTCGAATTCAAATTGATGTTTATGAGCTTGAAACGGGTCGAACCTACAGTGTTTTAGACAGCTTCGAATATGCCCTAATTCAAATCTGATCCGTTTGCATCCCTACTAGGAAACTTGTTTGAAAATTAACTATTTTGCCTTAGATTCCCATTTAACACATAATGGTCAATTTGCACCATTTTCCTCACAATTATCCACATTCTTCTCCATGAATTCTTTTAACTGCCTACCTGCATGCCTTATAAGAGTTTCCTTTAATATTTGAAAAGAAATTTTTTTTTTTTCATTTCTTGTTTTCAAATATGCCAAAAAGGAAGCTTAATTATTCTTTCACACTCATTATTCGTATGTGTTTCTGCAATAATATTGTTATCCATCATCCTAGTGAACCATTGTTCTATGCCTTGCCTTTCTACATTTGGACCCAACTCCTGGTCCACTAAAGTATTCCGAAACCTGTTTTGCCAGAGAACCCTCAGTGAAAATGTGGTTTTCATCTTCTCGTTCCCTACAATGAGCACACTCAGGGTCCACCTGAAAACCTCTACTCCTTGGAGGGCAACTTAATTTGGATTAATACCCAAAGAAAATTTTAATCTTTCGTATCACCCTTTCATTTGTTCTTGGTAGGCCGATTTTACAGAGAATCTGCCATTTGGGTACCTCCCCAATTTAATTAATTGATCAGCACATTCATGATTGATCGAATCTCCTTAATAATAATATCCAGATAAGTTATATTCCTAATTCATCATAAGATTTATGGTCATTCAATAGTTTAGAAGAAAGAAAATGGCTTAGTTAATTTGGTCTATGCAAAAGAAAATAAATTCATTAAGAAAAGAAATGAGAAAAATAATAGGAGAATTAGAATAATAAGAAAAATCACTTGATATATCCAAGAAAAATTAAGAACTTGAATGACTTGTTTTGAATTGAACTCAATTTCCCGAATTGATTTTTCATTTCTACTTTTTATTTATTTGGCTCATAATTATTGAAGTATTTATTACATATATTTTTGAACTAAAAGAACATTAAATATATTGTTTTGCATTAAATCACTAAATAATAACTGGTACTGGAGGCTTAGGCCTTTTTACACCTCACATCAAAGTTGTGTTGTGAGGTTTAAGGTTTGAAACATAATCTATGCGCCTCACCTCAAGATGTAGGGCCTCAAACCTCAAGGGATAAGCCTTTTAAAATAACGAAAACTCCCAAACTTAGCCTAAATAAAGTTAAAGACCCATATATGTATATCGAATAAGGTGGGTGTCCTATGAATTCATCATCAGATTTCCATGAAGAAAAGCTACAAAAAATCATAACCGAAGTACTTTAGAAGGATTAAGGACCACTTTCAATGCCAAAGCAAAACTAATTATATATATAATGATGCAGATGGGCAAGTACTGTGGATAGCATACCCATCACCGTATGCTTTGGCTTGGCTCGCATGCAAGGCCAATCAGGGGTGTGGATGCTGAAGTCCTATCTAACTGCTGCAATCATCACCCACCTTCAAAAGAAAGAAATAAAACGTTTAAGTAACGATTATAGGAAGCAAAGGCGAAAGCGATGCCAGATGCAGCTCTCTGGGTTGCGTAATCGCACTTCTTTTTAAGTATGGATTTTTAGTTTTTGGCAAAGGTCATATGACTTATTCTTAGCTTTGGATAGACTATTACTATACTTCATTTCGGTTAACGGTTAACCCTCCATTTTTAAAGCAAATTTTCCCTATCTAGATCTGAAAGCGAAACAAATGCATACATTTAATTAATATACATTATTATTCTGAATAATCTTTACTGAAAATGTAGCTTCATTGCGTCAATCTGGGCACTGTTTTGCAAAACCTTTTTTTATTATGTTTTTCATGCATTGGTAACAAATTAACATATTATAGTTGTTGGTTCATAATCATAATTAATCTTGTCTTGCCCCTAGATCATTAATGACTAAACCTTGATTGTATAACCCTCCTCCCCCAATTCTCAACGTTCATATTACCTGACAGTTGAATCAAATCTTAAACTTTAATTAATCCAGATGAATGGGTAGTGGTCATCTGATTAATTAAATTTTAATAAAGAAAGAAAGAGATGAGACTTACTTAAATACCTAGCCCCACCCCAATAGGAAACCATAGATTATATAAATTAATGATGCAGAAGAAACACAGTCCCATTTCTAAATTCCAATATAAGGCAGGCTTGAGTGAATTGCACCTGTTTTTTTTTTTTGACTAGATAGGTTGCCCAATAAGCTCCATCGTTGAATCTTGGAGACTAAAATCTTTCTCAAACCCAAACAGTTAACAAATTAAATCATGCGGAAAGCAGGTATGGGAGAATGTCAAATATATATTAGAGCCTCCACGCATTCCGGACAACTGAAGAAAACTATCACACGTCATTTCTGAGTTCGAGTTCTGAGATAATATATATATAGACATTCCATCTAGTTTTGTCGTTATATATACGTAGCTCTTAGAAAAAAAAAAAAAAAAGGACGCCAGCCAAAGTGTGCATGTTACTTGTTGCTTTGGAGCCTTCCAAAAATCAGATTGAGACCACGTCCAATGCCAAAGCAAAATTAATGATATAAAGGGCTAAGACTGGCAGTTGGGTTGGGTTTTCAGAAGATAATAGTTGAGTGCAAGTATAACTCAGCTATCTCCGTCTCTCTCTTTCTTTATGATTATTCTGGAATCTCATCCGCGATTAATAAGGTTAAGGTTGGCTGTTATTAAACGATTAGGCTTTATGCTTCAGAAAGAGGCATACAAACATATACGTTGAGGAAGTTAAGATAATAATAATAATAATAATAATAATAATAATAAACTAAAACACCCTATTTGAGTTGAGATGAGATTAACCATTGGATCATGCAAATCAACGGTGTACTTTTAGTGTGAAGTGAGCTGAATTGTGCCACCTGGTTATTCTCTTTATAAATGAATTCGCCCTCATTCAATCACTTTACAAAATGCCCAAATTAGATGATTAGAATTGGAGTAAAAAGATAATGATAATATATATAAAAGTTATACTTGGGTCGACTAACTATTTATTTATAAAAAGTTTACACCCACCCAAATGCATAATAACACCCCAACAAAGAAATGAAAAAGGCAAAATGGTTTAAGACAGAAAAACGGTTAAATAAAAAATAAGAAACAGTTAAAAAGGTTCAATGTTTATACATTACCCCAACCCCCCACAAGTATGTGAACACAATTTATAATGTATTTTCAGTGATGAATCCCTAATTCCTTATCTATACTTATAAGGTTAGCTCGGGCTTAGGCTGGGTTCGGGCAATCTAAGGCATAGGCCCAAGCCCTACTCCAAAAAGTTAAAAAGCCCAATTTTTAAAGAACTGAAATTCCAAGCCCAATTTGTATAAAGTTATATATAGAATCAGTCTAAACTTGGGTTGGGGCCATTCAACCCATGAGGGAGAAAGATTCATATATTTTGAATTGAGTTCCACAACGATGCTCAAAAGGCATCATACTAGAAAAATTTTATAGTCATTCAACCGGCATAATTAAAGTAATAATCAATCAAGTGGGCTTTTATCAAAATTCACGAAAGTTTTGATTGGCCCAAGCCCTTCTTCTCATATCATGTCTTTCTAACATCAATCATTTTTTCTTTTGACTTTTCTCTCAAACACTTTAAATCTAACTAACAATTCAGCTAATCTGTACAACTGCATTCCCCAATTGAGACTGACGTGGGATTTTATCATTGATTGACATATGACCCCACTGTCTTATGTGTCATGTTATACTATTATTTTCATAAAATGTTTTATATAACTTAAAATAGTATAATATCACATATATACACAAAATATATCTTGTCTTGGTCCGGTGGAATGATATTTTATTCAGAATGGAGTCCTTTCTGTTGACAAGGAAAGAGAGCAAATGGAATCATTTCATTTCATATCCATAATAATAATAATAATAATAATAATAATAATAATAATAATAATAATAATAATTCGCACGAATATATATATATATATATATAAGATTTCATTAGTTCTACAGTTCGTAAAATGATTAGACTGTAGCGAAACCCTTAAATCCTATATTTAGTCCATTTTTGCCAGATTTGTAATACCACTGTACAATAATTTTGTGGGGCAATTAATGCAAAGCTTATGGCCGAAGTGTGCAAGATTTATAACCTTCTAGATCTTATATGTTATAAACTGATCTTTATTCTTATTTTATGTATTTGAGTAAGGCTGTGTTTAGTTGTAGTGCAAATTTATTTGTATTACTACAAATGTATAGGAGTGCAAATGTGAAAAATACAAATTATTGTTTAATTTTGTTTTAGATTTTACTTAATTCTGCTTTATGTCTTATTTTACTTCATTTGTACTGCAATCAAGTAAAGCTAAAATTTGTGATGGCTCGTAATCTAATGGATCTCACATGGTAGATGACTTGGACGCCAAATTGAAAGTTTCCTCTGATGGTGGGCAAGCTGAGTTTCGCCAAGATAAGTCTGGCCAAACTGTATGATTCTGCAAGAGAGAGAATTAAATTACCTGGGTTGCTTTTACCTAGGGTGGGCACTCTAATGCTTATGTCAACGAAGAGTTCTTAGAGATTCTTAAGGGATTAGAGAGTGCGAGAGCTTAATCACACATACTTCTTGAAGTGGAAATGAGACTTTTATATAGGTGTGAGTGACATGAGACCTCTTGTAATGCGTCCCTAATTCTTATAGAACAATTTCTGTTAAGTCACGGGAGAGTAGTGACGTCGCTTACGTAATCTGCGTAGAGGGCTAAGGTTCGTCTGATTGACTCTAGTGCGCGTGATGTAGGTAGGTCGGCCTAACAGTCAACTCATTAATATTCCAGAGAACTCGGTCTGGCAATAGATCGATGTGACAAGTCAATGAGCATGCCTTGTAGGTCGTCAATAGTACCTTTCTTATCTCGTTCGGTCTCTGAGGTAGGTCCCTCCTTGCTCAGAGGTCCTTCAGGTTGCCAGGCCAAGGTACCTTAGGTTGGCCCTAGTGAGGAGCTACTAGCTAACCTGCCAAGGTGATCCGCTTACTCAGCACCAAGGTATCACTTGAAATCCACGTGTCATAATGTAATTCGGAGAACCAAATTACCTTTCATTAATTTGAAACAAAATAGGTTAGAAATTACACTCAAATCATTTGCATTGTCATAGTTTTGCATCAATGCAAATTTATTTGCATTGCAACCAAACACAACATAAATTGCAGAATAGTATCCTAGCACTTTGGGGGTTGTCTCATAAACGTGCCATTGTAATATTAGAACTCCTAAAGATTGTCATTTTAGTTCTTGCTATTGGCATTCTGTCCATTATCTATAGCACATAACGATAGGGATGCAAACGGGTCGGATCGGATTCGAATCAGGGTTATCTGAATTTGATCTGACACTGTTCATGTCAGATCCGATTGGATCTGATGGGCTTCAATTTGAATTTGAATCCTATCGGTAAGTCGAATCTTCGGATATGATCTGATCCGACTTGTTTTCTTTAAAAATTAATAAATTATTAAAAGAAAAATAAAATATACCAATTTAAATAAAAAACAAAAAATACAAGTATTTTTTAATTATTTTCATTATATATATACATCTTTTTATAAAAAAACTAAATAATATAATAAATTTATAAAATACAAGATAAATAATATATTTATAAATAAATAAATAACATATATATATATATATATATGTATTATATATTTATATAAATAAATATATAACATATATCAGATTGGATAGGGGGGATCCGAATCCAATACGATCCAATCCAAAGATCCGAAAAGGGGTTATCCGAATTTGACCAAATAGGATCGAATGGGATTATGATCCGATCCATTTGCACCCCTAACAATATGTGTAACTTCAAAATTTTCTAAAAATGTCGTAACTATACTTTTGATTATCTTAAGACCACTTACCCTTATATTCAAAACCATTAAAACTCAGAATTCTTCCCTATTTTCATTTAAGAGTCCATTTGGTTCACACTTAGAACCAGAATCAAAATCCGTTGGAATTAGAATCAGAATGGTGTATTCTCATATATAGTCTCTTTGATTTAAACGGGAATTAATCGGAATGGAAATTGAAATCAACTGGAATGAAATTTCATTCTTAAGGGAGGGGGAGGGAATGTCCATTCGTTCAAATTGGGGAATTCCATTCTACCAAAAATGAGAATGAAATTCTAATTCTGCCCACCCAAACTGTTGGAGACACCTATAACCTTATTCTCGCAAACCAAACGGGCCCTAAGTATAAGTATCATGAAATTCGAAGATGAAATCCAACGATCTCAAGCACCTTGTATTAAGATCAAATGCAAACAATTCCCTAGCCAAATCGTTCCGTTCTTCTACCACCACAACACGTGAAAGTAAGCATGGGCACTTGGGGCGCTTGTTTTGAAGAAAAAGAAAATATATGGTTTTTCACCTTGATACAGCAACGGTCTAAAATTCCTTTCCCTCAGGTCTCAAGTGAATAACTGCAAAAAGTAGTAGAGAACAGAACACTACTACTCCTTGTCATTGTCAGCATTCAGCAACTGCGTTGTTTGTAACTTTTTTTCCACCGACAATTGTCCATGTAACCATGCTGGGGGAAAGCACCAGATGATTGGTTTGTTTACAACGCAGATGGTGTGATCAATCAGCCTCAATGGACATTATTTCGACCATTTTTAATTCATAAAAATGAATTAAAATGGACATTATTTCAATCATTTAAAGTTTATTTTATTAATGATATTTAGTTTACAAACCCTATCGAAGTCCAATATAATTTCAATGGCTATTTACTTACAAACCCCCTAAGTTTCATGGATTTATTATATCCTATCTTATAGTTTGTATTTTACTAAAATACCCCCTATAATTTGCAATTGATTTACTTAATTGACTATTGATTGCATGACGTTGAAAAATGACAGTTTTGACCCAATGTCTATTTGATAAATTTAATCGAAAGAAAATAAATATAAAAATTTGCAACTGACTCTCCATTAGATGATAATGGAAAATGACAATTTGACCCTAATGTCCATTTGATAGATTTAATCCAAAGAAAAATAAAAATGAAAATATCATTGTTTTTCCAAATAACACATGAGCAATCACTCTATTTGATCATTTTTGTTTTTTTGTACAAATAAATACAAACAATCATGGCCCATGTCCTTGAATATTTTCTGCTTAGTTTAGGTGATCACATTACTATTTTCGAATGGTTAAACAAACACTTCTTAGGGAAATGTTGATTAAGTAAATAACTTGCAACTATAGGGGTGTTTTAGAACAAACTATAGGATGGTCCTAACCCAAGCTTGGACCTGTCCAGTTTGCAATTTTACATGGATTGGACTTGGATTTTTGGTCCTTGAGTTATCCCTAGGTCCAAAAGTTTGGATTTTATTTTATTTTTTTTTAATTTTTCGGTATGGGCTTGGGCCTAGACCATAGGTAGCCTGAACCCAGCCCAACCTTATCCTAACCCAAGCCCAACATGAATATATTGTGTATGTGCATATATAAACATATCTTTGCATGCATACATGTATATCAATTTTTAGTGTGGACTGATTAACCAACCTGAGCCCACCTTGGGCCCAAACTTAACATGTGTGCATCAAATTTTAATGCAGCCTGAGCTCAGGCTGGATAGTTCAGACTTGATCTTGAGCTTGAACCTTAGCCCTAATTCTTACTATTGGGCCTGGATTGAGCTAAAACCCAACCTGACCCACCCAACTTGCACCCCTATTTGCAGTCCTAACAAGGGATCAAGTATGCAACAATACCTTTCTATTGAACATAAACAGACATCAATAAACATGATTATTGTTGTTTATGCTAAGACACTGATTTCACATTATTTAAATGCAAATGTAGAAAAGGGCACTGAGGCCAAACACCCTTAAAAAAGAGGTAGGGATCTGCTATCAATAAAAGGCTCCCAACACTCTCTGAGCAGGCCACTGCAGCCGCACATTGGGAATGAATTGGGATCTGCTCCTCACACCGACACACATCCCACCATATATTGGGAGCATCTCCCCATGAATAATAAATTCAACAATGGGAGATGTTCCCAATGTGCAACCAGCACATGCTGTGAGGTGGGTGTGAGGACAAATTCGGACTCATTGGAAACATCTTCCTTATCATTCATGAAAGATGATGGTGCACAATCTGGTGCTCCCTGTTGGATGACAGCTCAGATGTCGAGCTAGTGAAGTCGCCTAGTCGAGCTGCAAGAAAAGGATGTTAGAGTGTCCAGGGGACTTTACCTGGTGTCGGCACTCCGATGCTTGTTAGCGATTTAGAGGTTTTGAGAGAGCTAAAAGCTAGATTGCAAGAGAATTCAGAGAGCTGAGTTACACATACCTTGAAGGCTGGAGGCAAGGCCTTTATATAGGTGAAGTGTTGTGGGCCTCACGATGTGTGTCCGAGATCCTTAGCCCGTCTGGTCCAGAGTTGGTTTTGCACCTGAAGATGGACTCTGCGTAAATTGATAAGGCTTATGCAGGTTTGTCTGAATCGGGCGGGGAGAAGATGAACTTCATTAACGTGGTGCTATGATCCCAAGGAAATTGAAAACAGCTGGTTTGTTTCTAGATAGAGGCTATGTGGCACCTCAGCAAATCGATGCATATAATTGAACTACTCGAGCCTCGGTCTAACTAGATGACCCAAGATGCGTGAAGTGACTGGGATCGTTGAGGTCACTGAGTTGTCACCACATCGTTCCCTTTATACGACTGCAATGGCTGGTTGGGAGTTGGGAAGTTGATGTCGCGTGTACTAGTAGCTGATCCGAACTCTTAAACAACTGTGTAGGTGTTTGCTTTTAGTAATTCTGTCGAGGCGTTTTTAAGGGTGTCTGCATGTATTTAAGAATTAAAATTATTTCGGACTTTTATGTTTCAGACCTCAAAGGAGCAGCAGCCCATGAACTTTCTTAAAATACTTAATTACGTAAGAAACCTTTCATGTTATCTCTCACATTTTGCAAGCCTTCCCTTTGGCTCTATTTTTCCTCCTTTTGAATTTTTTTTTTTGGTCTCAATTATTTGGTGGAGGTTAACAGGGATACAGAGGTGAGAAAAGAATGTCATGTTATCATATCAATTAATACTTGCCCAGCCCCCTTCAGTTCTATTGTTGAATACACACATCTATCTTCTACCAATTCTCATTTGAATCCAGATCTCTTATCCACAAGAATTTTACGCATAGGATGCTACAGCTGTATATTGGGAACATCTCTCTATGAATGATAACATGTAAATATAGAAGACGTTCATAATGTACAATTGTAATGTCCTGTGGATAGGTGTGAGGAGAGGAGGGGTGATTTTGATTTAAAAAAAAAAAAAAAACTATTTCATTTAACAAAACCAGAGAGAAAGACAGACACAAACCCACAAGAACATACATAGAAAAAAAAGAAAGAAAGAAATGAAAAAAAGAAACTAAAATCAAAAGGCAAGTAGAGTTTTCAGATTTAGAAGATCCTTCACAAAAACTTCCTTCAACCAACTTGTTGGAGCTGTCAAAATATTGCCCAAAGTTTTGAGCACCATCTCATGTTGCCTCATTGTTTTATAAAGGAGAAAGAGACTTGGAACATAGGGCTATAAGTTGGATTGCCTGAGTTGAAGAACTTCAACTACTTTGGGCTCATGTTATAAGGAGGAGAAAGAGACTTGGAATGTAGGGCTTTAAGTTGGGTAGGGGTGTCAATGGACCGATTTTGGATTGGACCAGTTTAGACTTAATTGTCTAAAATATTTATTGGATTGGATTGGATCTGATCCATCTGTAATGAATTTATATTGGACTGGGTTGGATTGAGCCAATATCTGGTCCATTGATAGAAGATAAGAATTTAGGTGTCCATGGACCAGGTTTGGGTTAGAATTAATCTAAATTAAAACAAATTTGAGCGGATTGGGTGGTCCAGATATTGAATTGGACCGATAAAAAATAGTCTAAAATATTCATTAGATTGGATTGAACTTGGTCTATTTGTAATGGGCTCACACTAGACTGGATCGGATTGGACCAAATGCAGTCTATTTGACATCCCTAAAGTTGGGTTGCCTGATTTGAAGTATTTCAATTATTTTGGGCTCAGGTTAGGGTTTGGGTCTATCAAAAAAACCTAACCTGGCCCAAGTTGGACCCCCATTGGAACGTGTATATACCCCACATTATATTAGTGGGTGTTCTCCCATATGCATATGATATATTGGCCAACAGCTCCTCTGTGCTTATTGGGTTGTGCCCAATTTATCAGAGAACGTATTGTGCATAAATCATTCTCCATCTCGTTTCCTGATAAACGCTTTAATATCCATCATCTGCATATGAAATGTATGGATTATGGATAATCGCAAATTACATATGGCTGCTTAATTACTAAATCATCCTTGTTGCCCCATATAGCCTGCCAGGGCAAAATTTGGTTTTGGACCGTGCTCAACCTAACCCATTCCAAATGGGTCTAAACTCAATTTTAAAGGAATTAATAAAATAATAAGCCCAGGAGGGGACCCATGTTCCATCTCAAAATTAAAATACAAATCCAAAATGAATGCAGCAGATCAGCACTCAGCGAGAACGAGTTGGTACTTGTTGGTATATGGTTAAATTCTGCTATATGTATCAACACTAAATGAAGGTAACAAAATTCCCAGAATTGGCATTGGAAATGGGAATTGCACCCGTCATAGTTCATCCAAGAGCTGTGCAATTAAACTCCTGGCGATGGAAAATTGGAAATTGGATGTAGGCTTGTGTGTAAATCCCCTTTAATTCTTGGAGTCCAAAGTTCGTACCCAAAAAGAGATATCTCAGAACCTTATTGAGTAATCCACACACAAACGCACATAATAAACTAATTAATTAAAGAGAATAGCAGAAATAAATTAATGTGGAAATGGAATGTTTAAACCTAATATAGTCAAATAATACTTACACAATGAAGTAATAACTAGTGGTCACCATATATATACATAACACAATGCAAAAATTACATTTGATAGCAATCACTAGTATATATACTACGGCAGCTTCATCACCGTCAGATTGTATCATCTAATGGGCCCCATTATAGACTACAGACAAAAATTATAGTTCAGCTGTCACCGCCCAAAAGACTAAAGCCACCGTCCAAACTTTCCATTTCAACGTTCCGCAAATATTCTTCCTCCCATTATTCTAACATGCTTCCGTCATAGCCGATTCACCTCGCTCTCCAACACCATGAGACCACTTGATCAAGCTACTCTTTCCTGTACGTGTTATCAGGGGTTTATTTCTTTCCATCGATCTGGGTCTCATGCATCCATTAGTTAGGGTGCCTCACTGCTGGTTTGTATATTATCAGTTATGACAGGAATTAAAGCATTTGAGGATTTCTCTAATCCAGGCCAGTTCATGAATTTAATTAGATAGATCCATCATTCAAGTGAACAGAGTCCCCTCTCCAAATTGTTCAAAATAGCTGCTACTTGAAGAATGGAAGGCCGGTTTCTCCTGCTGTTACTTACACAGGCTGATGCAACCTTGGCTAATCTAAACATGGGCTCTATATCTGAAGGGACTACTAGCCTAGGATCCAAAAGCTCATGAAGTTTCATATCTCTTATCAACGGCAATGCCCACTCAGCAATCAACCCTTCTTCACACCTTCTCCCACTTAAAATCTGTAACAAAACCACCCCAAATCCATAGACATCACTTGCCTTGCATGCTCCCCCTCTTTGCTTCCAATACTCATCATCCACATACCCCACAAGACCTCTCCGCTCATGGGGTGCCAAGAAACAGAGCCCATAGTCACTAACTCTAGCACAGAAATGCGAATCGATCAAGATGTTAGAAGGCTTAACACACCCATGAACTACAGGAGGAGTCATCTTCTCGTGCAAGTATTCGATGCCTCGAGCAGCACCTGCAGCTACTCTGAGGCGAAGCTCCCAGTCCAGGAGAGGTGCACCGTTGCAGCAGTCATGGCGTAGGTGGTAGTCCAAGCTCCTCATGCCCATGAACTCCATTAGGATAATTCTCTCTCCTGGGGCCTCTGCCAATCCAATAATGGGTACTACGTGAGGGTGATCTGCGAACGAGAGTGACTTGACTATAGATGAGAATCCAAAGCCAGCATTGCTAAATACAAGCCGTGGATGGATCCGCTTTGCGGCAATTACATCCCCTCCTGTCAAATGAGCTTCATATACAGTTCCCAGGCGACCAGCTCCGATAATCAGGCGTTGGTTGAAGCCATCGGTGGCGACATCAACATCAGTTAAGGAATAAGCACGGGCACAGAGCTTGGCAGGAAAACCTTCTTCTGGGTCCATTGGTTTCTTCCTGCAGAGGATGATGATCAGAATGAGACTGAGAATAACCAAAGCTGTAGCGAGAAGTGCCATGACACCATCGTAGGCGATAGTAGTAGTAATACTACCGTGACTCATGTTGGAGACCTCCCTTACTGAATCTCTACTAGTGCTGCTAACCATGAAGCGTGCGTTGAGGAGAGATTAGGAAGTGGGTAGCCAGCCCATGAATCAGAGGATGGAATGGAAATACGGTTGGGACTTGGGAGAAAGTTGGGTGACAAGGAAAGATGTGAGAAAAAGAGGGGTATCTCTTATGTCTTAATGTGCAAGTTTTTCAGTTTTCACTAGTTTGAACTGTGAACTTTGAAATTAGGGGAGATTGGTGAGAAAGTCAGGGTAGGGATTATAGTTTGGAGTGGATATGTGATCGTTGTTGTTGGTTGGCATTGACTCTACTTATAATAACGAAGCATAGTACTTGACTGTTTGTTCTAATTTAGTTGTAACAAACACAAGTACAATTCCATGAAGCCATGTGTCATTGGTTTTTTCTCCTGGTTGATGTTTGGTGAAAGGTGATTGATCGTATGCTTTTGGCTGCACTCTAATATTTGCCTGTCCAACATTGACAATTTGACATTTTAAGGTTGCCAAGCCAACAAGTCGTATTTCAAATTCCGGTCGGGTCGGGTTCGAAACTCGTCAATCCACAAACCATACAAGGACTCACCACAATAATGTGTTCCCGTTTGATGGATGGTCCCATTGAAGAATTAACTAAGAAAGATGCCAGCTTCAAAAGCAACTTTTACCAAATATTTGGATGCTGGAGAAAAGATCGGCATATTAACATCAAGGCATCACTGTTGACATGTGCCTTCAGATCCAAGATTTTTAATGCCATGTTTGGGAGTGTTTATTTTAAAAATAGTGTCTATTGAATAAGTGTTTAAAAACAAGTACTTATTTAATAAGTTCTTATTTGCATTTGGCACCTAACTTTTTTAAGTTTTTTTTAATAAGTACTTATTTCATATTTGGTGTTTGGTAGTCTTTTTCTCTAATAAGTACTTAAATACGCATTTTGATTGTGATTATTTTGTTCTTTATTTTCTTTCAATTTCTATGAAAGCACTTTTACAAAAATACTTTTGTAAAAGTACTTTTATAAAATTCAACTAGGAAAGTTTTTAGAAAAAAAAATTGAATAAGTTTTTATTGTAAAAGCACTTAAAAAAACTGAAAATTTGGACCTAAAAAAAAGCCCTTATTTTGAACTTATTTCCCAAACACCAATAAGTGTTTAATGGTGTGGTCCCGGCCCAAATAAATACTTATTTTTAAACACTTCCAAATATGGCCTAATGAGAAAACAAAAAAAAATCATACTTTAAAAAAAGAAAAAAGTCTTATTGCAAAGAGGAGGCATTGTAGAGTGACATAGCGTGAGGCGTTCGACAGAGATAACTCTACGAACACCCATTCGGTCGAGTTTGATTTTGGACTCGATAAGACCCACGTAAAATACTAAGCGTATAGCCTTAAAAGTAGAGAGAATTGATGAAAGAAATTCTTGTGTTATTAAAGATTAAAACAAAGGTATTTATAACGTATCAAAACATTGGCAAACTTGTAAAGTAAAACAACTAGGTAACTCGAACTTGTCTTCAGCATGACTTCGATGTCTGTCGTTTGATGCCCATCATCCGATGCCAGGTAGCGTAAGGAATCCTCTAGCATGGGGACTCCTCTCTAAGGCGGATCTGGCGCTGGTTGGTTCGGGTGGTTATGTATTGGCACATCATCATTCACCCCCTCTTGGAAAGAACTCGACCTCGAGTCATGATCAGGGTATGCTAGTGTCACTTCAAGCAAATAATGATGAAGATCAGCAACATTAAACGTTTTGGAAATACTCGTGTGATTTGGCAAGTCCACTACATAAGCATTGTCATTGATCTTCTTAATAATCTTGTACGAACTATACTTCAGAGGCTTTAGCTTGTTATGCTTCCCAACGGGTAATCGCTCCTTCCATAAGAACACCATGACTTCATCACCGACTTCAAACACCTAGTACCTTCAATGCCTGTCAGTTGCAAGTTTATACTTCTCATTGGCCCTGTGAAGTTTCTGTTGTAATTCCTCTTGTACTGACTAAATCTGACCTACCAACTGCTCTGATGTAATACTAAGACCTGGTACCCAGGGTAGATTCACCAAATCCAAAGCATGGTTAGGTACTTTCATATAAACAATAGAAAATGGGGATCTACCTATAGAGCTATGAACTGCATTGTTGTAGACAAACTCTGCTTGAGCTACCGCAAAGTCCCACTGTTTCTGCCTCTCTCTACAAATACTACGGATCAGGTTACCTAGAGTTCGATTCACCACTTCTGTCTGCCCATCGGTTTATAGATGAGCTGTACTGTTGAAATTCAATGATGAGTCAAATAGCCTCCACAAGGTCATCCAGAAGTGAATTAGGAACCTCGTATCTCTGTCTGACGTAATGGTCTTATGCACCCCGTGTAAACGGACAATCTCCTTGAAGAATAGTTTGGTTGTTGTTGTTGCATCCGCGGTCTTCTTACATGGGAGGAAACGCGCCATCTTGGAAAACCGGTCAACAACCACAAACACGACGTCCATGTTTCGTGGAGTCTTCGGTAAGCCCAGCACGAAATCCATATACAAGTCTTCCCAAATAGCAGTAGGAATTGATAAAGGCATGTAAAGACCAGAATTCTGGGCCTGTCCCTTAGCTGTCTGACATATATAACACCTACTTACGATAGTAGCCACATCTCTTCTCAGCTTAGGCCAGTAGTAACGCCCCTTGACATCCTCAATTGTCTTGTCCCTCCCAAGGTGTCTTGCTAAGCCGCCCCCATGCAAATCCCTAATGACTTTCTCGCAAAGGGATGTGCAAAGTATACACAATTGGTCTCCCTTCATAAGAAACCCATCATGTATGTGAAAGTCACCTGCTGGTTGCTTGAACATGCACTTCTCCCAAACTTGCTTGAAGACTTCATCTTGGGCGTACGGATCTCTCAAACACTCAAAACCCACGATCTCAATGCTAAGGGTCTTAATTAGGGCCACATGCCTGCTCAAAGCATCTGCCACCGTATTCTATTGTCCAGCCTTATATACAATTTTGCATGGGAATTTATCAACAAAAGCAGACCGCCTAGCATGCAGATCACTCCACAACTGTTTTTGCTTACTTAAATACTTAAGGGCTTGATGGTCGGTGTAAAGAACAAACTCTTTAGCAATCAAATAGTGTTCCCATGTCTTCAATGTCCTCACAACAACATAAAACTCTTTATCATAAATAGACCACATCTTTCTAGCTTCACATAGTTTCTAGCTAAAGAAAGCAATTGGTCTCTTTTCTTGTGATAACACAGCCTCAATGCCCACTCTACTAGCATCACACTCAACCTCAAATAACTTGTCAAAGCTTGGTAGAGCTAAGACAAGAGCGATACATAACTTCTCTTTTATTAGAGCAAAACTTTGTTTTTGTTCCTCTCCCCACTGGAACTTACCTTTCTTCAAACATTTAGTGATAGGAGCTACAATACTACTAAATTGTTTGATAAACCACCTATAGATAGTTGCTAACCCATGAAAATGCCTTATGTCGGTTATGTTCATTGGGGTTGGCCACTCCCTAATAGCTCGCACTTTCTCCTCATCCACTTTAATCTCATACTTACTTACAACGAAACCCAAGAACAATAAACTATCGCTCATAAAAGTGCATTTTTTTAAATTAGCATATAGTTTATTTTCTCTCAACGCATTCAATACCCTCGGATATGTCCTATGTGCTCATCAACTGATTTATTATAAATCAAAATATCATCAAAATATACCACAATAGATTTACCAATGAAAGGACGTAGTACCTTATTCATCAGTCTCATGAAAGTGCTTGGTGCGTTAGTTAGTTCAAAAGGCATGACTAACCACTCAAACAATCCATCCCTTGTCTTGAAAGTTATCTTCCATTTGTCTCCAGGATAGATTCTGATCTGATGATAACCACTTCTGAGATCAATCTTGGTAAAGACCACATCCCCATCAAGTTGATCAAGCATGTCATCCAACCTAGGAATGGGAAACTTGTAGCCAATAGTGATTTTGTTGATTGCTCTACTGTCAACACACATCCTCCAACTCCCATCTTTCTTCGATGTCAATAATGCTGGCACCGCACAAAGACTCATGCTAACTTGGATGTGCCCCTTTTTCAACAGCTCTTCTACCTTCTCCTGTAAGATCTCATTCTCCTTAGGATTCATTCTATAGTGTCGCAGATTGGATAGGCTAGCACCAGGAACAAAATCAATGTGGTGTTGAACGTCTCGCATGGGTGACAGCTCATTAGGTAAATCGTCAGGAACTACATCATGAAACTCGGTGAGCAATCCCTACACTTCCACTGTAATTTTGTTCACCCCTAGTGGCTCACTCACACTCCCCCCTTTTATAACTAGTAAGTGGAACTTGCGGGTATCTTTACACTTTCTTACAAACTCAGAGTGGCGATATGTTATGGTAAGAAAATTCCTCTCTTCCACCTTTGAAGCCTTGGTTTGGTTTTTTTCCACCATAGGCAACAATGTATAGCGCACACCCTCTTTCTCAAGTTGGTATGTGTTCTTCCTACCCAAGTGTTTGGCATCTACATCAAACTGCCAAGGCCTACCAAGCAAAATATGGCAAGCATCAATTTCCACAATATCACAATAAACCTCATCAGTATACTTACCAATAGATAATGGAACCTTGTAGCGTTCCTCCACATGCACGCCCCCAACTTCCTTGATCCAACCAATCGTTTAAGGGTTCAGGTGTTTCTCATGAATTAGTTGCAGCTTTTTTACCACATCTCTATCAATAATATTCTCCTGGCTGCCATTATCAATAATCAATTCAAATAATTGACCCTGCACCGTACACCTAGTGTGAAATAGCCTGTGTCGTTGTGTGTCATCTTTACTTTTCTGAGATAACATGAGCTTCCTCACAACACACGTGTACTCTTCATGCTCATAATTACCTCCTTCGTCCTCTCTATCAGGCCCACAATACACTTCATCATCACAAACTTCTTCCTCCTCCCTTTCTACTATGTTAACTGCCTTTCTCCTCGGACAATCACTAGACCTATGCCCAACCTCATTACACTTGAAACACTTAAAAGGAGTAGGTTTTGCATACGGATTAATATTTTTAGGAGGGTTTGAAGTGTTACCTCGAGTGTTTTCTCCCATTGCAGCCTTATTGGTGTTAGTTGCATTAGGCAAGTTGGAGGGTTGCACCCCTTGAGTTGACTTGCCCTTATCAACCGTTGCTGGCCTATTGTCATTCCCGCTATACCGTCGATAATTATCAGCTCGAGTCCTCTCTTGAAACAACAACTAAGCCTTTAAAACTAGGTTCCTCGCTTCATGCACACTCATAACCATCTAGACTCCAATCTTGTTTCGAATAGCAGGCTTCAAATCACTCAAATAACGGGCTACTTGTTGATTGTCACTTCTGACAGTTGGTTCCTCTCAGCCAATCTCAGAAATTTTGAAGTGTACTCGTTCACACTCCTCGTTCCCTGCGCGCTTCTTTGATATGATTCAAACATATATTGTTCATAATCAGGAGGCAAAAATCTTCCTCTTATTAATTGTTTCATACGTCTCCATGTTCGAATTGTACCTCTTCCTTCTCTGATCTGAGTCTTCCTCATTCATTCCCACCAGGCAGATGGTCCTCCCTTCAATCGAAAAGCTACTAGTTTCACCCTTCTCTCTTCCAGGATCTCCATGTACTCAAAGAAACAGTCCGACTCGGTGATCCAATCTAGAAGACCCTCTATATCCAGATCTCCAGTTCATCGTCGCTATCATCATCAATAATAGGGTTCCTGGGTAGTTGAGGTATAGGATCAATGGTTGGCCTACCGTGGTCGTCTCCTCCGGCTTGATGCAATGCATTATCCCTATTCCTTGGAACATCCTCTCGCAACAAAGTCCGTAGTTGTCCAGCGATCTCTACCAACTGTTGCTCAATGTTACGAGTGGCTGTTTGCTGCTCTTCGATTGCTCTCCAAACAGCTTGTAGTCTCTAATCTCCATCATGGGGTTAGTTGCGACTGCTACCATCTTGGTTGGCCATCTGACTGGGCGGACTCCCGCTCTGATACCACCTGAAGCAGCGTGAGGCATTCGACAGAGATAACTCTACAAACACCCATTCGATCGAATTTGATTCTGAACTCGATAAGACTCACGTAAAATACTAGGCGTATAGCCTCAATAGTAGAGAGAATTGATGAAAGAAATTCTTGTGTTATTAAAGCTTAAAACAGAGGTATTTATAACGTATCAAAACATTGGCAAACTTGTAAAGTAAAACAACTAGGTAACTCGAACTTGTCTTTAGCATGCCTTTGATGTCCGCCATTTGATGCCCATCATCTGACGGGTAGCGTAAGGAATCCTCTAGCATGGGGACTCCTCTCCAAGGCGGAGCTGGCGCTGGTTGGTTCAGGTGGTTACGTATTGGCACTCCATCATAGAGAAAGGAACTTGTTTATTGGAATGGTTTAAAAGGAAGTACAGTATACAAGAAATCAATATTGAACCAGTTAGCTAATACTAGAATCCTCCATTGGATGGGAGTACGGGACTTAAAATTTTACTACTAGAGTAACTAGACCATATTTTAATATTTCCAGTTAGTGCAATAAAGCATTGAAATAGCTGAAGATAAAATGGAATTATTTGAGGAATTGTGATGACTTAAAATTGGACCACAGGCTTAGGGACTGTTTGACAAGTCTTTTCATATAGATATAGATTTTTCAATAGTCCATTAGGCAAGAAGATGCATCGAGCTTTTGGGTCATGTCTTTAAAGAACAAAATGGATTTGCATCGTGGTTTGCTGGGCATTTATATACATATGAGAAGAATATTTTCAGCATGGAATGATTAAAGCTTCAGTTTTAGCTTCCTAATTTTTGGATTTTTTTTTTGTGTCTTTCTATGTGCTCGTCTTCAAGTATTTCAATCTACACAGTACCAAACAGGAAAATACCATTTTTTGGTCTGTTTGAGCTTCCTGTATACCAAAAGATGCACTTAAAAGAAAAGTCAAACGTTACCCTAATAAGTCGTTTTCACTATCATTGAATTAGTGTGCTGCCTGAGAGCAAGTGAAAGCGAGAGGTAGAAGGACCTGTATATATGTTTATGGTTTAGAGGAGGACGTTTATATAACTAATTAGTTATAGGAATAGCCAGCCTATAATTTTTCTAAAACTTAAAAGGGAAAATTCTACTTTAGTACCTTGAACTTTGGGGGTAGTTAGGGGTGAGCATACTTCGGTTAAAACTGAATAACTGAATCGAAATTTTGGATTCGGTGCTTTTGGGTCGGTTAGTTCAGGTATTCGGTTCAGTTCGTTAGTTGATTTAGTTGTTTGTGTACTTAGGTCCCTTCCCAAAGTCCTAATTTCAAAGCTCCTCAACTCAACCAAGAAGCTGAAGTTTCAAGGCAGCATTTTCTTTCTCTGCAGCCTCAAGTTTCAACTGGATATCAGAATCAAAAGCAGCCTCAACTTGGGTCTGGAGCTCAACAACTTGATTCTCAAGCTCAAATTTCACAGTTTCCCATTCATCGGTATCTTTTTCGTTTTTCTGTTACTAAAGTGAAGGTGTCAGAGACACCTTCATTTGCATATAATACTAATTCAACAGGTATTGGAGCTGCAGTATTTGATTCCAGCATTTGCATTCTCATGCCAAGAAGTAGTGCAGAAAAAGGTTTTTATTTTCTTTTTCTTATTTTTCTGGAATTTTTAATAAAATTTCTTGATTTCTTTATTTTCTATAATTTATTAATTAACCTGTTATTTTTTTTTATATTTGTTTAATGGTGAGAGTAGTTGGAACACCATTGGGTAACAAGACAGTTGTATTTGCATTGATGGAAGTGCCAAACATCTACAAAAATTGTATTGTTATTTGCATCAGTCAAAATAAATGAGCTGAATGTAAAGTGGGCATGTAAATCTTGAACCACTTTGCACTCACATGAACCGGACGTTTTTGTTTTATACCCTACATATTTGTATTAGTACTCCTTCCAAATGCAGCCTCAATGGCAAGGGCCGACCCATCCGACAGAACTGCCTAGAAGTACCAGTTCTTGTGAACATGATAATGTTTTCTGGATCAAAGTTATTGGTTGCTGCCATTAAATCCGCCCACTTAACCTTCACAAGGGGTTTCTGGAAGACTGGAACAATGAAACTTGAGTAAGCTTGTGAGCCCTCAAGCGCTCCACCCAATTGCATCTTCATATTTTCCAGCCCCACACTTCCTCCTGCGAAGGCGACGACTTCACCTAACAAAGCACCACCACTAAAGTGCGAAACCCAGCAGCGAAGAGACAGTGGCACCAAAAACGCCAGCAGCAATGATAATGGTGAGATTTTTCTTGCTCAAACCACCAGTGTTGGACCCAAGAAGCCTACCGTAGAGCCCGTTGTTGCCATCGAAGCCAGCGGCATCGAAATCAGAAAAGGAGGTAATCGTACCAGAGAGACGGTTATTAGCAACCGAGAACTTCTTGAGACGAGTAAGATGGGAGAATGAACACTTCAACGGGTTCAGTCTTAAGGTAGAAGACAATCAGTATCTTCATTGAAGGGTAGTTTTGATATTTTCAAAAAATTTTCAATAACATGTTTGAAAGTTTGGGTAAACTTGACACTACCCCCGAGTTCAGGGTACTAAAGTGGAATTTTCCCAAAACTTAAAAGGATTTATAGGTATTGGGCCGAAGTGAACCATAACCCAACCTGAGGTTCTAAAACCCTAATTCTAGCCCTACCCAACTCTAACCCTAAGACTGTTTAATTTGAAAGAAAAAGTAGAGAAAGGAAAGGAAACCTGTACAATCTCGTTGAGTTGTATTGGATTTGGTTTTGGGCCAAGTTAAATCACTCATCGGAGTAGCCAGCCAGAGGTTTGGCTTTTCTTGTACAGGTTTGGTTGGGTTGGGCCCAACCTAAATCCTATACAAACTTGTACAGATTTCCCTACCTTTCTTTCAAACCAAATACAGCTTAACCCAACCTAAAATCCCTCATTCAGTTGGACTTGGTTTGGGCCCAACCTAAATCCCTCATTGGAATAGCCAGCCTACGGTTAACTTTTCTTGTACGGGTTGGGGTTCCTATACTAAGTCCTGTACAGGTTTCTCTGCCTTTCTTTCAAACCAAACATAGCCTAACTCAATATAAAGTCCAGCGTTGGGTTGGGCTTGGTTTGGGCCCAACTAAAATCCTCGTTGGAATAGCCAGCCTAGGGTTAACTTTTCTTTCTGTTTTATTTTTATTTTTTTTTCTTGTATTGAATGGCGGGAACTAATGAACAATGTCATGCTCTACGTTCTCAGTTTTCTTACAAGACAATCACTGTATTGTACAATACAGATGGATGTTAATTAAATAAATTTTAACATATAATAACATATAACAAAGCCAAAACATAAAGATTCTTAAACCCTTTGTTATATTTCTCTCTCTCTCCAGATGGGTCTAAGAAAAGAGGGGAAACTGCTCAGATAAATAAATTTACTAGTGTTAAATAATCATTTTATCCATAAAAGTGCCACTATTGAAAGAATAATATTGTCCCATCATATGTGTTGGTAGATTTCCACGTGGACAGAAAATTGATTTATTTAAGTATCGGAAAGATATCATTTATCCAAGTAAATGAATCATTCAATATTTGTTATTTTCTATGAGACCCATTAATATCGAAAATCAAACGCAGATTTCTTTTGTGTCTGTGGGACCTGCCAACTTACCCACCAAAAAACGAATGTGCCCTACTTAGGGGTGCAAATGGATAATCCAATTCGATCCTATTTTGTCGGATTTGGATATCCCTATTTTGGATTTTCAGATCGGATAAATTGGATCCAATTAAAAAGCGGATCGGATTTGGACCACCCCTACCTGATTCGAAAGGATTCAATCCGACATATATGCCATTTATTTATTTATATAATATATATGCTATTTATTTATTTATTTGTTTGTTTATAAGTATGTAAATTATATTGTATTTTTGTAATTTTTATATTATTTTTTTATAAAAAACATATATGTGATGAAAATAGTTGAAAAATACTTGTATCTTTTTTTGTTTCTTTATTTAATCTATTACATTTTCTTTTCCTTTTCATAATTTATTAATTTTTTTTTTAAATTAAATCAGATTGGATCAAATTTGGATATCTGATATCTTGATCGAATTTGAATTTGAATCAATATTTATGAAATCCGATTGTATCGGATCTACAGTGTATTAGATTGGATTTGGATATACTTTGATACAAAGACAACTTGATCCATTTGCATCCCTAGCCCTGCTAGTTAATGAAAAAGCCTTTGATTTTTAGGAAATTGACAAAACGTCCAGGGAACCCCATGTCTAAGTTGATGTTAAATAGACTAATGAACATTGATAAATTACTATTTTAACCTTTATTCTATTGTAAATGGAAAATAAAGCAAAACTTTGATATGAAAAGAACAATAAAAATATATCTCAAGTATTTCAATCTAAAATTTTTTTTGCCCATTTTACATATTTAAGTTAAATGGAGTTTCAAATCTATACTACTGTAAAAGAACAAATGGTCTCAAGAATATTTCTGAAATTTTTTAGGGAAAAAATTTACCCATCTATATTTAAATTTATTGATAAAAAAATGAGGGCAAATAGGGTAATCGATTCTTGATATTAAATGAGTTGAAAAGAGGTGATTTAAAGATATTCAATGCATTCAATTCTCTCTCATTAAATCCAACATTTAAATTATTAACTTGCATTCATGTTCATTGAGTCATATATTTAAGTTATTTTTTTTTTCTTCTCATCATTAAGTTCTATTAATTAAATTTATACTTAATAAATTAATAATTCCAATAACATAAAATCTTATACTTTTAAAATCTACCTGGCAAAAATAGTGCTTTCATCTATGTGATGGTAAGAAATTAAATCATTTTGGGTCAATAGGGTTAATCCATGTTGTCACAATTAAATAATAAAATAAAAGATAGATAAAATTAGAAAAATGGAAACATTTTTAACATACATATTAAACAATAATAAGTATGATAAATAAGAAATGTGTTTATTAATGATGGAAATGGAATTTTAATTAAATCCACAATGCTATTTTTAATAGTATAAAAATAAATATTTTGAAAAGTAATTTGAAAATAAAACCATTTTCTTCCCTTCCAGTGGTGGGCAAGAAATTTGACCATTTGGGGTCAATTGGATCAATAAATAATGCCATAATTAAATAATAAAAATTTAAAATAAATAACTATGAAATGTAAGAAGTATTTTTATTAATAATGAAAATGGAATGTGAAATTTAAAATCTACCTAGAAATGAAATGATGTCATAGTCAAATAATAAAATTTTCAATAATAAAAAATACATAGAATCACAAAAATTAAAAAAAAAAGAGATTTAGAAAATTTTGGCCATATATCTAATGTTATATATTTATAAAAAATAAAATATTAGGTACATCTCTAATATTGTACATTCATTATATATAATTTTATCAGTGCTGGGGATTTAATACAAAATTTAATGTCAACTTAGAAATCAAACAATTTTTATTTTTAAATGATGGGTTAGTGGTTTAAGTCAAATGATACCCTAGACAAACAAACTGGTTGGTCTAGAAACCAACAAAACTCTGATAACCAAATCTACATTTCAAATTATAAAAAACCCTACCATGTCATTGGAGGCTTATGTGGTTGTTGCCAACATAGGACTCTTAGTCCATATTGGACATAACAAATAAAACCTATACCGAAAATAGGTTTTCAGTTTCTCTCCCACTCTCTTAGCTTTGGTCTGTAGCCAAATCAAAACCTTTCTCTCTCTATTGTTCTCCCTCAATCTTTCTCATTCTTCTCCTTCTCAGTCAATATCTTATTCTCCCTCAATCTTTATTGTTCTTCGGTTGGTATAAATTTCATAACCAAGAGTAGGGGTGGATTTGATTTGAGCCAAGCCGAATAGTACCAGGCTCAAGCTCAGCTTGTCTCGAGCTCGATTTTGAGAAAAAAAGTTTTATAAAAATAAAATTATATATAAAAAATTAAAAATTATAATAATTAATAATTATAATATTTTTATTATATGAATATATTATTTTCTATAATTTTATTATATTATATATATATATATATTAAATATCAAATATATATATATATATATATATTCGAGTCGGCTTGTGCTAGTAGGCTCGAGCTCGACTTGTTTAATAATTGAGCCACTGTATTGGGTTCGTGCTCGAGCTCGAGCTTGGTTGAAACCAAGATGAGCTGAGCTCGAGCAGCTCATGAAAAGCTCGGTTCGTTTCCACCCCTAATCAAGAGTTTCTTATGAATTTTTATCAAATTGATGTAATGATTTTTTAACCATACCAAGTTGGTCTAATGTTATTTTATACGATCTAGTTAGTACCATATAAGTGTGTAAGAAAAAAAATGAGAGGAGTGGGAGAGAAACTGAGGGAGAATGATAGAAATTAAGAGAGAAGGAAAGATCAACCGAGAAAGAGAATGAGAAAGATTGAGGGAGAATGATATGTAGAGAGAGAGAGAATGAGAGAAATTGATATAGAGACATAAATAAAGTAACCAAAAACCATTTTTATTTATTTTCAAATCACATAGTCATTGAGGAGATAAAGATGACGGAGTGAGAGAGAGAGAGAGAGAAAAAGAGAAAGAGAGATTAGAAACCCTTTTTTATTTTCTAATCACCCAACATTAAAGGATAATTCCAGTATAAGTTTTTTGTTGTGTCAAACGTGGATTAAGAGTCCCATGTTGGCAACAACCATATAAGCCTCCAATGACATGGCAATGGTTTTTATATTTTGAAATGTAAAACCAGTTGTCAGAATTTTGTTAGTTTATGAACCAACTTGTAGCCTAATTTTAAATGTACTTATGTATCGTTGGTTCCAAATATAAAAGACAATTAATTCCCTTTACCCATATGCACCAGTTGTCAGAATTTATAGTTTTGCATCAGTGCAAATTTATTTACATTGCAACCAAATACACAATAACAAACAATTAATTTCCTTTACCCATAAATCTCTCTCTCTCTCTCTCAAAAGTCTTGGTCGAAATTAATTGACAATGAATGAAGCCTTAAAATCTGTTGAAAAGTTTGCAAGTTGAATGCACTTGAAGTCTCTTGTTATACAGTATATTTGAGACTTTGAGTAGTAGAGGTTTTCTTTGTATTATTTTTACTTTCGAACACTTTCTCCAGCTTCGGAATTTACTGCTGTCTTGAGAAATTCTAGAATTGCAATGTGGCATACAGCACTTGGGCAAACAAGTTTAATATGGAGCTGATCGAGTTCCATTATTAACCCATGTCCTTTCTCACGTTACAAAAGCATTCTTTATAGGGCAAGATAAAATTGTACTTGGCCTTGCTACAGAGTACATGCTTGAACTTATCCAAACCAAACATCCAACTACACCATCCAAATCTAACTGCAATGATCTGCTAAAAATATGTCAATCTGATGAATATTTTGTACCACTTTGAATTATTTTTATGTTCTATTAATGGAGTAGATATTGGTTCAATCCAACCCAATCCAATATAAACCAATTATGGATAGACCAAGCTCAATTCAACTAAATAAATACTTTAGACCATTAAAGGCTGAACCGCTTCAATTCAATAAATCATATTGGTCCATCCAAGTCGTCCAAATTGATTTTGATTTGAATGGAGTCTAATTTTAAACCCGTCCATTGACACCCCTAAATATATAACTTATTGAAGTAGAGTTCACTATGTGCCCAATGATAGACATGAATAATGAATTGGCATGTCAGAAGGTATCTCAAAAGTCCAAATGGCTGGTACCTTCATCCTTGTCATAACAACTTTCAACCCAGATCATCAACCACCACAAAAGAATGCGTCTTAGGATGACAATTGAAGTTGTTGTCCTTCCATGGCTTACAGTTGAACTTGAATCTCAATTTCTAAGGCATTGACATCTTTAGAACATAGAATGCATTAAGTTCTTTGTTGAAGAATTAAGATGTATCGATTCTCATCTTACTTTTTATCTCGTTTTATCAGTCATTACGTCCTTTGTTAAGCGAAATTGAAGCAAAAGGAGCCCAAGTGAACAAAAACCCTTTATCCAAAACCTTTGGCTTAAGGACGCCATCTTCACCTAGAACAAAAATTATAGACCTTTTAGTTAACTAGTTCAACCTGACACAGACGAACCAACTGGTATAGTATCCCATAAATCAGACTGTTTCTTGGTCTTAGCTGTAATCCTGCCTCTGTAATTGAATAGGGAGTTGAGGGAAAAATCTGCTGCCTAAATTTGACAGCATGGGCTGATAATGTGGATCACCCAATGTTAGCCAGTGTTTTCAATCTGCCATTGATCCAGCCAGTTCAATTGTTCAATCTAGTGATTGAGTCATGGGTTGTACAGTAAAAGTATATGCAAATTTTGGGAGGCCATAACTTTGTATTCCAATGTTTGACCGAGGTGATTCCTTTTATTATGAGTAATTATTTTGAAACCTATGCATCACAAGGCATTGTATCTATGCCCTACTATTTTAGTAAAAAAAAACATTTTTGCCCTTAAATCATAATTTTTAATATTTTTTTTATTTAAAAAGAATAAATAATATAAAATAACATATATTACATTTGAATATATATATAATGCAATGTGCCAATCTAGCAATTTCCTGATCTTTCATTCTCAAAGGCAATTAACTGGTTTCTTCTCAAAGGTACCTATCTATTTTTCTGTTTTTTTTTTCTAATTTTAAAATCTCTCTCTCTCTCTCTCTCTCTCTCTCTCTCTCTAAAGGCAATTAACTGGTTTCTTCTCAAAGGTACCTATCTTTTTTTCTGTTTTTTTTTTCTAATTTTAAAATCTCTCTCTCTCTCTCTCTCTCTCTCTCTCTCTCTCTCTCCCCCCAAAAACTCATGCCACTAATTCTCTCATCTCCATTACTCCAGTAAATTGCATAAGATATATCTATATATATATAGTCCATTTATATTCCATTTGGAAATAATAAAAATTAGTTAACCATAATAAAAAATAATTTAGTAATTTACTCAAATAATATAAAAATAGTTATTAATTGTTGTTATTGATAAAATATTTTTATTACTACTATAAAAAGAATTTAATTAATAAAATGGATAAGATAAATTAAAAATGAATACCAATTTAAAATTAATATAAAAATAATACAAAATTATCTAACAATTATTAGTTCTATAATTAAATTTTATTAATTTAAAACTAGCTTAAGTTCCACTAAAAGCAAAAAAATTATATAACTAATTAAATTTCACAAGGAATTTTAATTCAATAAAAACTTAATTTTACTTCACTTCAACCTTTTTACATTTGTCCAAGAAGAGTAAGGAGATTTGTTCATTGAAATATGTATAGAAAAATAAATTAGTAGAGGGTAAAGTTGAAAATTTAAGTTATATATGATAATGCATTAATAATGATAAGGGTACTTTGGTAACTTTAATGTCTTTGTTACTGAAGAGTCAAGGAAAATGAGGCATTTACACTTTTTTTCTCAAAACGATAGGGGAGGCATTAGGTCAAAACACAAAGGTAGTTTATAGAATTGCTATAAGAGTTTTTCTTTTATAATTTTACCTAAAATTAATATAAAAATAATAATAAACCAATAAAAATTAATACAAAATATTTTTCAAAAAAATAATAAAAATTAGATTGTGATCAGATAAACTAAACATAACCCCAAAAAATAATACTTAAATTGAACTTAGATAGACATCATTTAATTGGAAATGCCATCCATCTTTAATTTTGCTATTAAATAAAGCATGTGCATCTCACGAGTCCTGACTAGTATATGTATGAATTTACATATTGCCGACATGGCATGGTCTAACTCAGACTATCGAACCAGTGACCCGCAACCTGGAGGCAAAAATAATTCAGCCTCTGGATTATTTTTTAAAGCATTGATTTAATTCACATACTCCTTATATTAGTCTCATGTGAGGAGAATCCTATTTATGGCTTAGGTCAAGGCTTAAAGTATTGATATGTACCACATTGTATTGTATATATTGTATTGGTATGAAGGTCATGGATATGATAAATACTGAGAGTTTTGATGATTTTAATATATAGTTTCAGATGTTAGTAATCATCCTTAGCTGTCTATCAGGCTGAAAAAAAAAATACATAAAAGTAACAAATTAATCCACCATTAGAAAGACAGGATACACGATTTCTTTATATCATGCGAATTGAAAAGGCTGTCGTAAGTGACAATTTTTGCTATCTATATTTGAGAGCTTAGTCTGTCAATAGAGCTCACCCTACATGACATGTTAGTTGAGTTCACACTCTTCTTGTAACAGTATCATACTAGATGCATTGCAGGGCATACTAACACATCATGCGAGGAAAGCCCTGTTTTATAGCCCAGGCTGTCAAAAGTGGATCAAGGTTCAAAACTTAGATACAATATGTTCCGTATCCGACGTATTGTATGTATCTTTTTAAGTTTTGATACACCGATTTGAAGGTGTTTTTTAAAAATTCTTTCTAATAATAAAAACACATAAAAATAGGCCCAAGATGAGATTTTGAAAAAAAAAAAAACGCAATATTTAAAGTATCATACACCCATATTAGAGAATATTGACATTTTGCGCCTTGATTGAACTATCTATCAGGAAATTTTGGCTGTCCAAATTCCACAGCCTGGGCTGTCGACAGAGCTCTCCCTGCATGGCGCTCTAGTTCACAACAAAGCTTTTTTTAGTTTTATCTGATAGATGTAGTGTGCTAATATAACATGACAGAAATGTTCCTACTTTTACATGGTTCTCATAGTTAATATTTCATAACATCAAATAACTTCTCTGAATTTGTCCTAATTTTCCAAGTGGTATAGAAATAAAAAACATATTTGGAGAAAAGAGAACCAAATAGACACCCTGATATTTGTAATAGGATCTTATAAGATCAGATGGGGTTCTGGGCCGGGTCTATCAGACCAGGCCCAACCTTCTTTAACGGAAACAATCCTGCGTCTAGCCATTGAAATAAAAATATGTACATAAAATAATATAAAATATAAGGTTTTGTATTCTTATTCTTTCCAAACTCAACATTTGGAACAAATGACGGTCAATGGGGTAAAAGGGAGGAATCTGATGAAGAACATGCACTAGGACTACATGAGAATTGTTAGACCATATTTATGTAATCCTTATTATTAATAGCCCCGTGATTACTCAAAATAATTTTTCAAAAGAATCATGGTCAAAACCCAGTCCAGACAGATGAAACGGTCTGTTCAACTTTGAAATGAATTGAGCCTGCACCAGCTAAATAATCTATTTTCCATTAAAGTCCACCTCAACTAGACCTAAAGCCGGTCCCCAGCATTCAATTCTACAGAGTACAGACAACCCCAAGCGAGGTCCTAAGGAAAAGCATCCTCTACTGCTACGATGGTGGAGGCTGGAGAGTGCAGACTCGTCTTTGACATTAAATTCTGGTGTCCGGAGTCTGGTTGGACATTGCTGCCTGAGTTTATATGGATGCTTGGATTACCTTCTCGCCACAAAAAATGGTGAAAATGGTTTTCTACATGGACAAGGCACCACCGCCCCAGCATCATTTCATCACTTTTCTCAGTCTTGACCGACGACCATACCATCTCTCCACTTTTTTGAGTAATTCCTTTCCTGGCATCATTCTTCATCGTCGCGTGCATCCTTGTTGACAGCTCGGTGGTAAGGTGTTCTCCCGCCCTTCCAAGAGTCATTGTCTTGTAATTTATTGATGAATCGATGGAGATGATTATGATACCCAGCCAAATGTCAGTGATTACAAGCAATGCAAATTCAATCTTGGAGCGACGGTCAATCTTGGTTAGGTCAGGGCTTTGATGATGAAGTCATGAAACTTTATCATTCTTCCCCTCGTCTGGTCTGCAAGCGTATATTAAATTTTTTGTGGGCTAAGTTCTGGGTCATCATCAGAAATTATGAGTTGCAGAATAGGCTTGTTCCCTAGGTTCCCCTGTTTTAAGGGCATTTCATTTCTTCGGATCAGAACCAGGAAGTCAGAAACTTCAAATTTTTTACTCATGTTCATAAAATCTTTCAACCTCCCGGCCGACCATGGGGGTGGGGCATATTTCATTATAGAACAGTTACTGGTAACTAATATAAATGCTTAACAGGAAGCATTCTTTGTAGTGCACAGTTTGGACATTCATCGAACAATTTTGCGAAGTTTTTGTTTTTTTTAATCTTTTGAAGCTTCCCAGAAATTTACTGGTGACCAGTGGGTACAGAGCGTAAAGTGTACTGTGCACAGTAGCAAGGAGTTCCTTTGCTCAATAGTAAGTGCCATGAATGATCAAGAAAATCCCAACTGCTTTCATTAATGGAGGATGGCTCTCTAACTCTAATGCCACATGGGTGTGGGGATACATGTTGGTCAAAATTTCAGTGAAATAGCAGAGAGGAGGATCGTAGACAGAGCATTTAATCTTCCTTGTAATTTCGTTTGAGAGAAGAAAAGACAAACCATGCAGATGTTTGTTCAAGTCTTACAAGTAGTACTAACTGTAATTACTAATACAACCACAAATGCATCCCAAAAGATTAACAAGAAACCAGTCCTCCCCTTCTTTTGCTAGGACGTCTTACCAAGTTACCATTGCTAGCTTTCTCAAAGCCTGTCACTGAAAACTTTGAGGGGGTTAATTAATTTACAGTAGGAATTATACAAACCGCACCACCAACTCCTTTGCTCCTCTCTCTCTCTCTCTCTGAGTCCTTTCCCTCCTCATGAAACAAACAGCAGGAGGAGCTTAGAAATTAGTATAGAAACAAGAAGAAAAGCAGCTTTCTTACTCGCTTTTCCCTGGGACATTGTCCATACAAAACCTTTCTCTAATAAGTTGTCAAACTACACTTCCATGATCGGAGGTATCTTCATAGTAATAAGGAGATAGCTTTCCATCCTTCTTTCCAGTCTTGGGCTTGTTCTCTGCACTCACTTCCTGCAGCATCTTCACCACTCTTCGCATTGAGGGTCGGTTAATGGGGAGATGGCTAGTGCAAAGGAGACCAATACTAAGGACCTTAGAAATCTCTTCCTTGAAACAAAGGTCAACTTTCGGATCAATTACATGTTCAACTCCTTTCTGATCCATCGTGGTGCAAACCCACTTCACCAAATCCTTCTCCCCAAACTCAGGATCAACTGGGAGTCTCCCTGTAACCAACTCTAGAATAACCACTCCAAAGCTGTATATGTCGCTCTTCTCGTTCACACGAAGCGTGTATGCATATTCTGCACCAAGTTCAACATCAAAAACAACAGATTATTTAAAAATTTGAGCTAGAAAAAATGTGAACAAGCTAAAGAGAAAGAAACAATCAAATCAACTCCAAACTTCCAGGCAGCTAGCTATTGGGAAAGTTTTCAAATCAAGCAACAGTGAAAGAAAGAACTAAATCTACCGAGAAAGACTAGTTGACTTAAGAAACTACAGGTGATGGTGATCATAATTCCTGCAAATCTACGAATGAAAACAAAACTACAACTTTACACAAACAGGAAAAAGGCATAGTAATTTGGTTCATGATTATTGAAGGAGCTAGTTATGGATTTTGAGAAACCTGGAGCAATGTAGCCGCAAGAACCAGCGATCACAGACATGGACTTGGGTCCTTTCTCTACCATGTCCACAACCTTGGCAACTCCAAAATCTGCCACTCGAGCCCCAAACTCTCTGTCCAACAAGATGTTGTTTGATTTGACATCTCGGTGAACAATTGGAGGAACACAGTCGTGATGAAGATAAGAAAGGCCTTCGGCAGCATCCACGGCAATCTTGTATCTTGTCGACCAATCCAACGAGCCTCCCTTACTACTGTGCAGCAAGTCTCCCAAGCTCCCGTTGGGCATGTATTCATACACCAGAAGCTTGCAATCCCGGGTTGTGCAGCTGCACCATAATTTGACAATGTTCTTGTGCCTGATCTTTCCGAGAGTCTCAACTTCAGCCTCAAACGCATCATCCGTCATCCGACCTTTCTCAGCATCGCAACTATCATCTTCCTTCTTCGATCCACCCCAAAGCTTCTTCACAGCAACTATCTCCCCATTGCTGAGTACAGCCTTGTAGACCTTCCCAGAAGCTCCACTGCCAATCACGTTATCTTCATCTAGGCAATCCAATATCTCATATTCACTGAAGCCCAGTTTGTGGAAGGACGTCAACGTCCACTTTGATTTATCAATGGTATTCTTTGCTTTCCTGTAATTTTTGTACTTCCAGAAAAACCAGGCAACCCCAACAACAAAAACCAGAGCAGCAAGTATAAAGATTGACCTCAGCAGCCACATAAAACCCTGGTTTTTATCTCCACTTTGTCTCGGGCACAGACCTTCCAGATCGTCGCACAAACCAGGATTGCCAAGGAAGCTATCTTTGTACGCTTCTTTGGCATAGAGAGGGGGAAGATCACCGGAGAGTTGGTTGTTAGAAAAATTGAATCGGTTAAGCCTCAAGTTCTGTAACTCAAGTGGGATCTCACCCGAGAAATGATTTCCGGAGAGATCGAGGTAATTAAGCACCAGTAGGCTCCCAAGTTCCTTTGGAATTTCTCCGGAAAGCCCATTGTTAGAGAGGTTCAGCTCACTGAGCTTCTTCATTGACTGGATTCCAGATGGAAGCTCACCTGATAGTTTGTTATTGTGAAGATCGAGCGTGCTCAGCTCACTCAGCTTCACCAATGTCGCAGGTAGACTTCCGGAAAGTAGATTATATCCACCAGAAAACCCAACAAGATTCCCCAACGATCCAATCTCTTCCGGTATGTTTCCAGTGAACTGGTTGTCTGATATGAGCAGAAGTGAAAGATTAGAAGCACCGGAGATCGTCTTAGAGATGCTACCAGAAAAGGCATTTTCAGCAAGCTCAAGCAAAGAGACATGAGGTAGACCCCAAAACGCCGCCGGAACTTCACCGGATAACTTGTTATTCGACAAACGAACTCTACGCAAGCTTTGGCATTGACCAAGGCTCTCTGGAATTTTTCCGGATAACGAATTCTGGATCAACAGGAGCTGTTCTAGCGCCCCCATGGCACACAAGTTCGCTGGAATTTCACCGGAAAAGTTATTCTGCGAAGCATCGATGGTTACCAACTTGGAATTCTTTCCGAGATCCTTGGGCAATTCTCCGGTAAGCCGGTTATTAAAAAGTTTGAGCTCATACAGTTTCGGCGATAGAGCAATACCTGCCGGAACGGTTCCCACCAAACGGTTCTCATACAAATTCAGTGACTCGAGCGGCAAGCTACACAGCTCATCCGGAATCGTTCCCTCCAAATGGTTCATGGCGGCATCGAATCTAAGTAACGCGGTCATCTTCGACATCCCCTCCGGCAGGGAACCTGACAAGGAGTTGCTATAGAGCTCTATTTGTTCAACACTCGAAAGTTCAGTAATCGATTTCGGAATTGGACCGTCGAGATTGTTCTCCGCCAAGTCCAAATTTATTAGACGTTTAAGCTGACCGAGGGAGTCCGGAATCTGACTCACGAGATTAGACTGAGTAAGCCAGAGAAATTCCAGGTTCGTCAAATTACCGATGTCCGACGGAATTTGACTGGGTGTAAACGGGTTGTAAGCCACATTAAGCACTCTAAGAGTGGAAATATTTACAAGAACTGAAGGTATGGTGCCATTGAGGAGATTCTCGATGATAACCAGCTCCTCAAGTCTCTGGAATCGTCCAAAGCTCTCCGGAATATCGCCGGAGAAATTGTTTCCGCTCAGGACGAGGCTACGGAGAGTTGTAATGTTAGCAAGCGTGGACGGGATTGGACCCACAAGGTAGTTTTCCGAGAGGTCCAGATGCTGCAGTTTCTGACAGGCGGAGATGTCACCGGGGAGAGAGGAGTTGATGGAGTTGTTGGAGAGGGAAAGGTTAGTCAGGTTGGGGAGACGGCAGATGATAGTAGGGAAAGGCCCGAAGATGTTGGCGTTGGAGAGGTCGACTGAGGTGACTGAATGAGTTTCTGAGTCGCATTTGATGCCGCTCCATTCACAGGGAGTGTCGTGTCTATTGTTCCAGTCGGAAAGGGCGCCATCCGGGTCGTCGAAGCCGAGTTTGACTTGTTGAAGATACAGACCTTCCTGGTTCAGAGAGACAACCAGAGAAGGAGAAAGAAGAAGCAACAAAAGCAGAAGCATTGTTGTTGCCTCTCGAGACAAGAGAGAAGGTCAGCGAGACAGAGAGAAAGAGGAGGTGAGTTTGGTTTTGTTGCATAGAACCATGGGTATTGAAGAGATTTTCGCAAGGAGAGAGAGATGAACCGGGGGCGGCAGACCCGGTTCGTATGCTTGTTTGTGGGTGGGTTTTGTTTTTACTTTTTACTCTTTCCCTTTTCACGTTGGAATTTGTGAACATGCGCGCAGGGCAGGGGTCGACTGTCGAGTACGGACGGACTACGGGACGTAAGTCGGCAAACACCACACCACCATTCCATTGTCTTTGTGCCGTGAGTCACGCCAACGCCAAGCCAAACTTGGCTCAGAAGAAGGAATTATACTTGGCCGAGTTGGCTCATCGGCTCTCCGCTCGTTTGCTTAGCACAGTGGGCGAAATTTCTTTGGTTCGTTCATCATCGATCAGACGTTGGAAAAAAGAATCTAACAAATTATTTGAATTTTAGTATTCCACGTATCAACACTGGTCATTGGATGAGATTTTTTTTTTTTATTTTAACCATCTGATCAGTCCTAGACAGGATTGGTATCCAATGGCCAAATGGCATCAATGAGGAATCGGATCCCATTCTGATTCTACGTGGCAGAATCTCTGTCATACACAAATCAATAGATCTGTTTATACAAATAAGCTGTTTGTAAGCGAGTCTTACCATGTCCATTTCGTTTTGGCAATTCTGATTTTATTCTTGGTTTTTCAGGCCGGTGAAAGTGATTGAAAGGAGGAAGAAAATGCGAGGAACCAGAAAGTAGAATTCGTCCAAAAATTCCCTTTTGGTCAATTTTTGCTGTGAGGGCACAATTCTAATTCGATGGAGAATTACCATAAATAGATGCCTAATCCTCCTCAAAAGTAAAAAAGTAAAAATGCTATTCAAATTCCTCAGCTTTATCTACTGTCAAATTACTTGCAGCTGTTGCCCATCATGAATTTTCAAATTGAAAAGCTATTCGAATTCCGTGGTAGAGCAACTGCACAAATGCACTGTGCACAGGATCGATGATCAGAAGTTGCAATCTCAGCCCTCCATGAATCCACGTAGGCTCTAGTAGCCACATAGGTCACATCACAATTCACAGGGGCCTCAGAAGAAACCATAAACCATGGAGAATTATCCCCACATAAGGGTTGGGCAAGCAAATGCAGCCAAATCACACATTTGCTCACTGCCGGGCTGTCAACCAGACAGGCCAAGGTTCCTGGGTCGAACGTGTCTAACCATCCGATTTGAATGGATAATCCGTTTTGACAAAAAAAAATGAAAATTATAAAAATTATAAAAAATTCAAAAAACAGTCAAAAACCATTTTCTGGGTTTTTGAAGACATTAGGACAAACCACGATTAAAAAGTTTTGAAGACATTAGGACAAACCACGATTAAAAATCGATTAAAAAAAAATCGATTTTCTGATTTGATTATCCGGTTCAGTTTTGAAGACATTAGGACAGACCACGATTAAAAAGTTTAATCCATTAGGCTGGTGTTTGGTTCCTCTGCCATTTATTTGGAAAGTGGCATCGGTTCATCTTTGCATAGGTTGTGTTTGTTACACAAACGTCAAACTGGGGTGTTTATGTGCCCTGATTCAGATTTGTGATCGTTTCTTTGTCATTCAAAACTGAAACGATTAAGAGGGGAAAATGTTTTATATATTTGTGTTTGTATTGCAAATAAATACGGCCATAGGTTCAATTTAGGAGTATAGATATTTAGAGTGCAAAACCTTATATTTTGTATGTATTTGTATTATAAATATTTGTATTTATATTCATTCCAAACTAAACCATTTGTATGAAATATTGTTTGGTAAATCTTTTATTTTGAAACATTGGAGGAAGTTTCATTTGTATGAAATCGGAACTGTGAGGAAAAGCTTCATTTTAAAGTTTTCCCAATACCATGCCATTTTTTACTATTAATCTTACTAGTGAAAGACCTGTACTAAGTACGGGAGACCAATAATGTTAAATTTACATTATGGAATCAATGGTGTTAAATTTATATTTGTTAATATTTTAAATAATTATTAAAAATTTAAAAATATTTATTTTAAAAATAACTTTTCAATAATTATTAGAATATGGATAGTTTTCTTTTGTTTAGATTGATAGAATGTAGGGAGAAGTGATTGTGAATAACCAATTTTGCATTTTTTAGAAATGGATTGAAAATGATGATAATGGGTTGGGGCTTTAGCAACAGCTTTTCAGAAAATGCCACGTATCTAGCTTTCTAGAAAATGAGAAGGTCATGTGTTTGAATGGTGGGGGGCTGTAGCCTGGTAGTGGGTTGTGAACTTTAGTACGAATTTCTCAGAAATTTGTCATGTGTCCAAATTTTTAGAAAATAAGAAAACCACTTGTTTGAATGATGATAATAGATTATGGGTTTTAACAACTTCTCAAATAATGGCATGTGTCTAAATTTGAAAAAAACAATATATCTAAATGATGAGAACTGTAGCTTAATATATATATATATATATATATATATATATATATATATATATATATATATATATATAACTGCTATGTACCAAACAGAGTCAAGATTAACGATTTACCCTATTAATTTGCAAGCCTCGGCAGTTCCAATTCGGGTGTGGATTATTAAAAGTTTAATATAAGTTTCTTCATTTCACTTTTATGTTTTTTAGGCTGTATTGTATTTAATTGCAGTGAAATTTTATTTACACTAATACAAATGTATGATAGTACAAATGAAAAAAAAATACAAATTCTACTTTGATTTTGTTTTGGATTTTATTCTGTTTTGTGTCTTAATTTACTACTACAATCAAACAAAATAAACTAAATTTTAAATAAAAATATGTCAGAATTTACACTTGAATCGTTTGCACTATATATATATATATATATATATATATACCACTAAAAAAAATAGGTACTCAAAAACACCTGTAACCAGTCCCCCGCTGGTTTGACATCTGGTCCAATTGCCAAGACTCAAAATTTGGATTTTCATTACATTAGAAAGAAAAGAAAGACTTGGATTTGAGTTTATAAACTTTTTAAGAGCACAATTAGAAGGACAAAAAGGACTCGATTTGACTGACAAGTCAGAGTGGAGCAGTGCGGCCATCTAAACTGACTTCCGGATCCATGGAGTTGATATGTGGGACCGGGTTCAAAGCACGAGCATTGTTAATAAAGCAATCTATTAAATCCATTTAATTAATCAAATTCTACTGTCCTATTCAGCAACCCACTTGTTGATAATCCTATACAAGTCCATTTGTAGTAAACGTGGAGTGGAAGAAGAGATTTGATTATATTCCAGGGAAAGAGATCGAGGGGATTAAGTCATAAGTGGGACCGCAAAATGGATTGATAACAATCAATTGATTGATCATTGATGGCAATAGTTGTTGAATTTTGAAGGGAACAACTACAGTGGATAGAGGAGCACCAGAGAGAGAGAGAGCGTGTGTGAAAATCTGGAATGTGGGCCCACCTTAGATCTTCTTAGTTCTTATAGAGACAGACACAGAGGAAAGGGTTGAATTTTCCAACTTGGCGGCCGCTGTGGTACTCATGTTCAAACTTGGCCAGTTGGCTGTATTCTGTATCCTGTAGCCTGCCTCTTCTACAGTTCTACCTGCTTTCTTTTACCGTCAATTTCCTATTTATACCTTCTGAGTTGGAACTCAGTAAAATAACACGTGTCTTTCAACACGGTGCTAGATCAGACAGAATTCTCAGATACAAACCGATAGCCTCCCACGTCTCCGCTATTCCCTATGCAATCTCTCTTAAGTCTTAATTGATACGTGTCTTATATGCAGTGGTCGTACAGCCACACCGCACAGGACTCTGGGTCCGGGAAGAACACTGCCCTCCCTTAATTGCCACGTGTTCTGCTCATCACTGTCGAATTGGCAAGTACACACCGTCGCTGTGGTATTGGTTCTTCGGAAAGGGTGGAGTGGTCACTGATCAATGCTTCCACGACCCGATTGTTTATATTTATTTTATTGTTGTTTATTAGTACCTGATACTCAAATGTACGATCCGGTTCGTATCGGGTCGGATCAGTATAATATTGACTGTGGCTGTACAGTTATTGCAAGTGTACAGCCAGTGACCAAAGGGCAAAACAACATGACTAGGGACTATAGTCTATAGGGTGTTACCCAGGATTGAGGATACTATACTACTGTGTACACCTTCATCGAGCTCGCTAGGCGTGAGGCGAAGGTGCTCAATTGCGTACGTTAGCATTCAGAGCACGGATCTCAACACTCAACAACCCAACATAATTAACTGGATGACTTGCTTTCCCTCTACTTCTCTCTAATAGACGTGCCACTCGGACTCGATTGTGGTGGGTGACGAGACGTGTGTGCTCCACTGTTTCACACTCATGCCCCGCCATCCGATTCCGATACAACCCATCAAGTATACCGTAGAAATTGTGGTTAATGTCTTTTTTCCCCCCATTGTACGGATAGATATGGCCCGTCAAATCAATTCAAACCATATGATTTTGAATTTGTGCCACGTAAGCTTAATACATGGTCTTATATTATGGAGCTGACGTGGTGTACAACTGTATATCATATAGCGTCTTTTATTACAATATACGCCTCCGTGTTTGGCATTAATGTCATTTTCTCGTAAATCCGATTTTTGAATAAATGAATGTTGGTGGCCACGAGCCGAGCTGGTTATTCCGGCTCAGCACGGTTCTGTTTAAATCGAGTTTCGAGCTTCTATATATATAGTGTTTTTATTTTTATAATATATAATAATAATTAATTATTATAATTCTTAATTTTTAAATACTAAATAGAAAATAATTTCTATATATAATTTTTTACTTTTATAAAACATTTGGCTCACAGTTGAACTCAAGCTTACGAGTTTTTAACTTGAACTCAAGTCTAATACTTTCTTGGCAAGTTGAGCTCGGCTTGACTCGAATCCAACCCTAATTGTTTCTGAAAAATATTTTCTGTAGTCTGAAAATTTGCCCTTTTAAATAACATGGCATGTGACAACAACAACAATGATACCAAATAAAAACCTGAAAAAAATGTTTTCTGAGAAAACAACATGCTTATGCATACTCTTTTCTAAGAAAACATCTTTCATGAGACATCATTGGTTCTAAACATTGCCTTAATTTTTTGATAAACAAGGGCAAGTTGATGGGTTCCACAGAAAACAAATAAAACATGTATTTGTATTTCGTATTAATGTATCACATAGAAAAAATGATTTCTGATTTTTGAAATCGGATCAAACAATTGACCTAGAACCCATCATGGGTTTGGACCGCTTGATTCAGGTTTTAACCGTTTGATTCGGGTTTGAACCCAACAATTGGACTATTTGACCCAAGAATCGGTGGCCAAAATGATAACCAAGCATATACCATTAAGAGAGTTGAATAAATCATTTTTCATTTGCACATAAATTTGTTACATAATTCCTTCAACGAAACGTATTTTTATAAATTTCAACAATGGCATTTCTATAAATAAAATATTCATTATGTAACTTCGAAATACAGAAAAACAGAACAGTGGTAAATATATTTATCCAAACAATTGTTTTTCATAGTTATCAGTGGAACGAATACTTACGAGTTGAAACCGTATCTAGGGGATAGTGGATTAAAAGTTCCCACTTCCCAACTTCTCTATATGCGGCCACAATGTCATGCTGTTAAAAAGTAGAGCCGTAAAGGGGAAGGAACAACCAAGGATTCCTAGAGTTAAATGAGAATTCATTCCCAATATCTCAAACACATTAGATTCAATCGCATAATCAGTTTTTTTTGGATATCTCTTCCTTTACCTTTCCAGTTTAAAAATTTAAATATCTCCCATCTCATTCACAATGGCCAGTGGAATTGTGATGTCATCAATTCTTTATTTCTTTTGATGAAGCGTCAAAGATTTTGATTATTCCCATCTTTCCTTTTACTCTTCCAAATTTTTGGGTTTGGTTTCAGCACGATTCTGGAAAATTTACAGTAAAAGAATATTATAAGAAAAAATAACAAATTTCAATCCCAACTATCACTCCTGATCTTAGCTTCTGTTTTAAAAAGCTTTGGAAACTAACTATTGCGCCTCGATTTCAACTTTTCTTTTGGAGAGTTCTTAATGATTTCATTCCTATCAAATATATTATTTTTTAAGAAAGTAATAAAAAAATGTGTGTTCTTTGTGATTTAGAAGCTGACTCTATTATTCATTTATTCATGAATTGTTCTTATACTCAAGCAATTTTATTTGGTAATCCTTGGAGCCTTCATTTTCAAAATATATTTCAAGGCTCTTGGATTCTTTGTATTCAAACTCTTTATAACTAAATCGCAAATAGTTCTCTTTTTATGAATATTTTCAGTTGAGTAGCTACAACTTCTTATTATATTTGGTATGCTAGAAATGAAAAGTGTTTTAGGAATAGGCTAATTCAGCCTATTAATCTTCTTCACCAAATTAGTAATTCTTTCCTCCAATTTGAGCATCTATTGAACGCTATTGTTCCTTCAATAATTCAAAACTCAATGGATAAATATATCTTACAACACGGATCTTATTGTATTTACTGATGCAGGGAAAATATCAAATTCGTTATATATTTATGATGTCATTCTCCTTTCTAAAATTTTATCCTATTTGAAAATTATTGGAGGTAGAACCAATCAAATCTCTTTGATAATTCAAGCTGAACTTTATGCTACTATGCAGGCTTTATCAGAGCTTTTACAAGTTTGTATATCATCTAAGCAAGTTGTTAAGGTGCTTCAGCAGAATGCAGATCTTCCCTGATCCTACCAATGTTCTATAGTTAAACCCTTGAAATGCTAACCTTGGTTTTGTAAATAGAATGTTTAATAGCCCTGCCCACAATGTATACCAATTAGCTAATACCTTTGTTTATCATCTTTTGTTCTTAACGATTATCAAGATGGGATACCAAGGGTGGAGTTATTTCGGTCTAGTTTAATATAATATGCATCCTTCAAAAAAAAAAAAAAATTCATAGAGTCTTGTTTGTGATGGGAATACGTTAACATTAATCAATTATCAAAACCCCAAATATATAAAAATGGAGGAATAATTAATCAATTATCAAAAAAATGGGAATACATATTATATTAAACTAGACCTAAAAGCAAGAAAACAAAGGGACGTGAACGATGACTTGTGATGATCCGATGACGGTGCGTCGTCGTCGTCGTCGACAACGACAACATCTCGAACTTCGAGGCGTCCAGACTCCTGAATGCTAACGCACGAAACAATGTATTTTATTTTTTTCGCTTCATGCGGCTACACAACCCATCCGCTTTCCCTTAACCCCCACCCCCCAACCCCAAACCCCTTTCCCTTAACGCACCAAATAATGTCATTTAGCAGTTCACATTCGGGCTTAATTGAAAAAGAGAAAATAGTTAGTACTCCGTACACTTTGGTATTGGAATTTTAAAATGTAACGGTTCAGTTTCATAATTTTCAAAAAATGACAATTTATTATATGATGTTAATCAGCTGTTAAGTGGCATTTAAAAAAGATATAAATATCAATTGAGTATCATCTAATTTTCTTGATCAATTATTTAAATATTGATAAAAAATTAATAGTCTCATATCTTTGCCTATTCTATTCAAGAAAGTTGGAGTAACCAGAATGACCACTCAATTGTGATCCCAACTTTCTTGAATGGGAAAGGCAAGTATTCGGGACTGTTAATTTTTTGTCAACGTTTAGATGATTGATAAAGAAAATTAAATAATACTTGAAGGGTATTTGTGTCTTTTTCAAATGCCACTTAACGACTGATCAATTGTTAGTTAATGACAAATACTGGATTGTCACATTTTAAAAGTTTGAATACTTAATTTTCACATTTTAAAATTCGGGGGACCCAAATGACACTAGGCCCAAAGTACAGGGTACTAATTGAGAATTTTCCCTAAAAAAATGAATAATACCATGCATGATTTACACCACCAACCATATACGATATAATGTACAAATATGGTATTCAAAATATCGGACGATTGGAATAGAAAATCCGGGAACTGGTCAGATAAACAATTTCGTTTTACTCTAAAATTGACATTCATAGTAATCCATTGAATCGGACGGATGAACAATAGAATCATCAACTTGGACAACACTTTTTAGGTTTTTTTTTTTTTTAATTTTAAATGGGCCATCCATGCGAACCAGATGATTGAACCATTTGACTTAAGAACCGGTCCCCATAATAGTTCTCTGTCCACTCTGATTTTAAAAATTTTGAGTTATTTATTTCCTAACAGTTTGGTTAGGGGGAATCTGAAATATATTCCCATTTCTGTTGGAACGACATTTTTTCACATTAGAGAGAATGACCATTCCCTCCGTCCCTCTCCCTTGGAATTTGAAAATGAAATCCGGTTCTAATTTATTCTAATTCCGAATTCCATTCCTATCTAAACCAAATAGAGTATTCCAATTCTGATTCCAAATAATTTTGATTTCAATTACCATTCCTATCTAAACCAATTGATGAAGACCGTCAATCAAGGGAAACAAGCTCTGATGTATGAGGAAATGAAGTATACAAGTTGCTAAGCATAAAAGTTACACATGGGTACTTGCCATTCTGATGATGACGATGATGTGTGTGTACCCTGCAAACTTTAACAAAACAAAACAAAGTGTAGATGCACCACTTTGTAATCATCATATGGAATAAAAGATTGAAAAACACTATACTTGGTGGACAACGAAGATTTCATGTGTGAACACAAGGCAGCACAGGAAAAAGGCAAAAAAGCAAACAAGCAATTCCCCCTGTAAAAAGGGATAGTGGGCCCTAAACCCACCGTCCAACATGGGGTCCACCCATCAGGGATATCTGGGTTAGGGGGTTAGGGCCCCACCCGAATCATCAACTTTTTACTGACTTTGGAGTCTAATAAAATGAGTTGAGGCAGAGATCAGAGGCATCAACTCACAAAACAAAACAGAAACAGTCTCATTGTCGATCATGATAACAAACAGAGGAAAAAGGGGGGAAACAGCAATGCTGAATGGTGATGCTCGAGTCCTTTCCACCTCCAATCATAATGCGTCATCTTTTTTTGTCTCTGGCCAACCCCACACCTGTTTCCCTCTTTCTCTCCCAATTACAGTAACATGGGTTCAACTATTTGACAGATATTCTGTATGGCGTTGTTATTGTTAATAAAAGAGGAAAAACAAAAGCCAACCAGAATGAAAGCAAAGTCTCCTACAGCTAGCAAAATCCCTACTTAACATTCAATAGTTTATGAAGCTCACAATGATTAGCTTTTAATTTGTTGTACTATGAGCTTCTTCCATTCCAGAGATCTCCTCACAAGGCCACCACTGTGCCATTTTTATGTTTGATACATTTACTCAGTTGTTCTCTTCCTTTAATTTTTCATTCATTACTTGTCCTCTTGCTTTTAAGTGGGAAACAAGGTGAAATGGTGAACCACTGCTATGAGATTAGATATCTGATTAATCATTTGTTCTAAAAGTCAAGGCATTCCATTAGGCTCCAGTAGGTTATCTGCATTCATTCCCTCAATTATCAGGTTGTGCTAGACTGCTAGGTAGGGTTGGTGAATGTCCAATCAAACCTCACCTATTTTCACTTGCGTAAGGATCCTAAGGCAAGGATAGGGGACAGAAAAAAGCTACTAAAAGGGTATTAAGTAGTCAGTAGATACATGTCCAATAAAATACAAATGCTTGGTACCAAGAATATTGATGTATGCTTTGAATAAAATAAGATTCTGATAATAATAACAAAAAAGAATAAGGTTCAAAATATTTTGGCTGTGGCTATGTATATAGTATTTTAGATGCACATGGATGCAGATACATCCAATTATATCGGATGAACTCTTAAAAATCTCACAAATACATCAATATCACTGAACTTAAGGTTGAAGAAACTATAAATATGACATAACCAACCATCAAATAACCATTAAATTGTCAAATTGAATACTTAGAGTTTAGAAACAAGACACATTAAGGGTTTGTTTGGTTCACAGTCAGGAACATCATCAGAATTGGAATCGAAATTTTCTATTCCCATGGCCAATTTGGTTCAGACAGGAATCAGAATGGAAATTGGAATCAATTGGAATGAGATTTCATGCCAAAGAGGGGAAATCGTTCTCTCAAATGGGGGAATGCCATTCCACCACGAATGAGAATGAGATTCTGATTCTACCCAACCAAATAGCTGGAATCAGAACCAGGCCATTCCAATTCCGATTTCAGACCCCTATTTCCATGAATCAAACGGGCCCTAAATTGATGTTAGATCAATGAATTTTATAGATTATTGATAGATCTATCTTATAGTCCTTCCCTACTATGAAAATCATTTGAAACTTTTAAGATAAATTATCTCATTTTTTTTTTAGATTTTTCCTATAAAACAAACATAAAAAATCATTTTTGACATAAATTATTATTATATGGGTGAGTTTAATTCACTTATAAGTCATTTTCTCATTTCCTAAAATGAAAATCATTTAAAACATAAAAATTATTTTTTTATATATTTTTTTATTTTTCCATTTTTCTTGGAATTATCCACAAGTCTAGCAAATTTGGATATATATTGGTGGTTCAAAATATTAAGATGGTCTACAAAACTATCAAAATATTAGATGAATACTAAGGCTCAGTTTGGAAGCAGTATAAATGCAAATATATGTAATATAAATACATACAAAATAATACAAAATATAAGGTTTTGCACTCTATAAATTTGCATTTATACTCCTTCCAAACTCAGCCTAAACAACAGTTCATTGAAATATACAAGTGGTAATGACCGTTGAGATAAATCTTATGTTAATACTCAATGGCATGAGAGCCATACCTCCCATGCACATATTTAAAATAAAAGGAAAAAATGGTGAGTGTCTATGAGAGAGAGAGAGAGAGAGCACAAAAGCCTATTAATTATGGTACAGATTTTCAAATGCTACAGGTTATTGAGAGGCACATTGAATCAAATGATACCATGGATGCAATGGATAGAGAAAGAATGAAATGTCAATTCCTTAGCGTGTATAAGTTAGGGTTGGTTTACTTTACAATTTATGTCTGCTCCTCACACAGGGTGCCTCACACATTATTTATGGGAGATATTCCCAAAACATGGTGAAATGTGCATGTGAGGCGTCTTCTGTGAGGACAGAAGCTCTAGCTCTGTGTAGGAAAGTAAAAATTCATGGTCCAATCCCCCCACCTTCAACTCACCTAATTCCTCCCCCCTAAGTCCAAACCTACCCCCTACCCCCCTTTTAAATAAAAGAACATGTTGGAAAGCTCCATTTTGTGCAGAATCAAACCCAATGTCATACCAAATACTTGGTTTTAATTAGTCGCTAATGATGTTTAATAATCCAAAATCTTCCCAACTTACACACTTGGGTCCCTTCAGCCTTCCACCCTTCAAAGTTGTACGCAAAGAAAGTGAGTCAGATAGCTGGTATTCGTAAGTAACTAAGCATTTACACAGCAAATTCTACGACCAGACATCATTGGATCCCCAAGGTGAGAGTGACACACAACATAGTGGTCCACCTCTCTCTCTCTCTCTCCTCTGAATGAACCCTTTCTCTCTCTTCTCTCTCATGTGGCCCACCCAAGGTGAATAGGTGACTGATAGATTCATGGACATCAATCCAAGGAAAAAATGAAGTGAAAGTTGATGGCAACTTGTAGCATTTGGAACTTTGTTGGGCGTGATGGGTGTGTCTTTTAGAGCCCATGTCTCCGGGGCGGCCTTTTGGAATTATTATGAAAGGGGTTTTCAAAACGTAAGTTCATCATAGTCATCTTTCTAGAACTTGGCCCATCCTTTGAAGCATACGGATTTGTCATTTACCACCAAGCAATGTGAGAGGGGCAGTAAATCGAATTCAAAAATGATTTAAATAAGGGTCCACCCAAATCATATCCGCTTTTTTCTCCAACAACACAAATCCTATCCCATCAGAATTACCCATATTCGATTTAATATCGGATGGATACGTAAAATATATCGATTTAAAAATAGATTTTATAGGAGCAAACTATTGGTGGGGTTTAAGGCATGACCTAGTAAGTAAAGGTCAGGTGAATGTGATCTGCCCATGGAATGACAACTCCACAAAGGGAGTCTAGCAGTTTATGGAGTTCGGATCTTTCACCACCTCGGCATAAGGTCATCTTGACATTATGCCACTTCGGCATAATACCACCTCGGCATAAGGTTACTTCGATATAACACCACTTTGGCATAAAGTCACCCCGATGCCTAATCAAGTTTGGGGCCCAGGAACCGAAGTGACACGTAATTGATTCCAAAAGCTTCCTAGTAGACTCCGAACATCACGGGATCACCCCGCATAACAGTAGGCCTTATCCTTTCCCCGCCTGGATCGGGCGACAATGATAAACTTTATTGACTGATACGTTACTCCCTGACTAAAGCGGAAACGGATCTCATCCACTCATGTCGCATATCCCGGAACCGTTTTGGAAAATCCATGATAGCTCAGCTATATTAGGGCATTGATCCCTTCAAGGTCCAGGTACGCGTGATTATTTGCTCACTAGGACTTTAGCACTCAAGTATTCAGCTCGCATCCACAATATAGTACTGACTTAGGCATCGGAGCGGCCTCGCCGGGTTAGCTACCCCGGGTTCTCTGGTCCTTTATTTTGCAGCTTGGTCCAGCTCGCCACGCAACTAGGGTCCAGGTCATTTTCTAGATAGGAATATCTAGATCGCACACCATCAATTGGCGCCGTCAGTGGGAACGATCGAAAGGTCATCCCAATCCTATTTACAGTACCTCAATGGCATCAAGTAGCCATAACGGAAAGAGTAACATGAACATTACTGGGAGGCAAGAGCAGTAGATAGCCACTCCCCAAAGATACTCGGTGACTATCGACCAGTTTACCATTCCTCTGACCGCCTCCGGGGTCCCATCACTGTCTGTGCCGCACACTGCCCAACAGGTGAGTGTCCCACTCCCCCAGGTGAACGCCATGTTCTCAGAGCCTACCGTGATTCCCCCTGGGGTCGGACACTCCCAGTTCAACGACCTCATCCAGAGCGTTTGAACGATGCAGATCCACCAATTCCAACAGTTTTAGCAGTACTACTTTTACCAACAATATCAGTAGCAGTTCCCACCACTACAACCAAGCTAGGTGACAAACCATCATCAAGGACAATTCCAGAACCAGAATCAGCACACGACTCACTAGAACAACCGCTAGTCTCCCCCCGCGGGGAGAGAACTTCGTAGGTACCGGTCCCTCCCTCGAGACTGACCTCGTCGCGGGGCACAGTAGGCGACTGACGTACTCCCCCAGCTTCCCGAAGAGAGAGCTTAAGGGATAGGCCTGAACCCAGCCAGCCTGAGAGGCATAGTCAGCAAGTTTCTTATGAAGATCGTCAGCTCGGGGCCCGAGGCACGAGCTCGAGAAGAGACCCCTTGGTTCTGTGCAACAGCCAACACCAAGCGCATAACAAAGAGGAAGCGGCAAGGAGAATCTATGAACTACCTTGCCCTACTATTCGGAGTAAGATCGAAGCACCTGACAACATTGAGGCTGGCAGTACAAATGCCGCTCCACCAAAGAAGCAACAACGGCAACGTCGAAAGACTCGCCTTTCATCAGCAAGGAATGATCCACCAGCAAAGCCCAGCCATCCAGTAGACCAAGGATGAGAAAGAGAGGAGGTAAGCTCGGTGGCCACAGGAACAACGCCTACTCTTTTGAGTCGGCCTTCCCCTATCTACTAAGCTCCTAGCGGCCTCGATGCCGAAAGATTTCAAGGTGCCACCTCTAGACAAGTATGATGGGTCCTTTGATCCCAATGATCACGTAGAAGCATTCCAGTCCCAGATGCATCTCGTCGGGGCCAACGAGGCTTGTATGTGCTTGGCTTTTTCCACCACATTCAAAGGAGTAGTTTGGACCTGGTATAAAAACCTCGCACCGGGTTCCATCAAAAGTTGGGCGTAGTTTGCAGATATGTTTACGGCCCACTTCATCACTAGTAAGAAGAGTCCGAAGTCATAGGAGAGCCTTCTGAACATGGTGCAAAGGAAAGGAGAGTCGATTCGGGGCTACACCAAACGCTTCAACGAGACATGCCTGCAATACCGGACCTTGACCCAACAGTATGTCTCACTACAGCACGCAAAGGAATCACCCACAAGCCAAAGAGCATAACCGAGTTCCTCAAGTTGGCCAATTAGTTTATTAGCACAAAAAAAAGAGATAAATCAGAAAACTAACAACCAGCCAGGAGAAAAGAGGAAGAGAGAGGAATAAGGAACGACCAACAAGAAAAGGAAAAAACACAAGTTCCCCAAGCGAAGAAGCAAGTCCCTGAGCTCGAGGAGTAAGTCCCCCTCACAAAGTTATAGGTCGGGTCGGCATTCCACGACCCCGCCGGTGGAGAGAACAAACTATACTCCCCTGAACGTGAAGCGATGAGAGATCCTAATGGCCATCAAAGACTCCTCTGTTGTCTGATGGCCACCCAGACTTCATGGAGACCCAACGACTAGGAACCCGAACGTCTATTGTCAGTTTTATCGGGACCATGGTCATAGCACAGAAAATTGTACAAACCTCCGCGATGAGATCGAAGAGCTAATCCGCCGTTGGTACTTGAAGAATTACATTTTGCGTGAATAAAAACAACAGGAGAGATGGCAGGGAGATCGGAAAAAAGACGCCCCAGAGAGTAGTAAACAGAATGAGCAGCCACCTCGCTTGCTGCCAAAAGAAAGATCAATTTGCGGGTTGATTAATACAATCACCGGAGGATCTATTGTAGCGGGGTGCACACTAGCAGTCGGGAAAACAATAGTCCGAGAGATAAAGCATGAAGTAGAGAGCCCACCCAAGCGACCTCAGATCGAAGAACCAATATGCTTTACCACGGATGATGCTCGTGGGATTCGGTATCCTCATGACGACACCCTGGTCGTGAAGATGATCATTAATGACTTTTAAGTAAAACGGATCTTGGTGGACTCAAATAGTTCAGCTGATATCCTCTTCAAACGAATCTTTGACAAGTTACAACTACAGCAAAGCGATCTAAAACCTATAGATGCCCCACTAGTAGGGTTCAATGGAGAGGAAGTCAGGCCTATAGGTCGCGTTACAGTACTAGTGGAGGCGGGCACATGTCCAAATATTGTCCGGTTCGAGCAAACATTCTTGGTAGTCACAACTCCATCCCCCTAAAATGCAATCATAGGTTGGCCCATTATGCATGCTCTACGCACAATAGTATCAACTTACTATCTTGCGATGGAATTCCCAACGGATTACGGAGTGGGGTTAGTATGAGGCGACCAACTCGAGTCTCGGAGGTGTTATGTGGTTACCCTCAAAGGAAAGACAAAATTGGCAGAAGACATCAAACTGAAGCGACCAGCAGACTACTATGAGGAGCGAGCTTCCACGATGGAAGAGACGGTCCACATACTGGTGTCCAAGACCAAACCAACTAGGACACTCTAGATCGGTGCACTAGTAAGTGAACCGCTCCGAACACAGCTACTAAGTTTTTTACTTAACAATTTAGATGTTTTAGCCTGGTCCACGGCAGAAATGCCTGGAATTGACCCTAGTGTCATAACTCACAAACTTAATGTGGACCCTCTACTTAGGCCAATCAGATAAAGAAAATGCAACCTCACCCCGGAGCGGTGGAGGGCAACCAATGAGGAGGTCGGGAAGCTCCTTGCCGCAAACTTCATCAGGGTGGTCCACTACCCGAGCTAGGTCGTAAACCCAGTGCTCGTAAAGAAAGCCAATGGCAAGTGGCGCATGTGCGTCGATTACACCAACCTAAACAGAGCCTGCCCAAAGGATTGGTTCCCCTAGCCCAGAATTGATCGCCTGGTAGACGTGACCTCAGGGCATGAGTTGTTGAGTTTCATGAACGCTTACTCCGACTACAATCAAATTAGGATGGACACAACTGACCAAGATAGAACTGCTTTTGTAACCGAACTTGGGCTATATATTGTTATAAAGTTATGCCCTTTGGTTTGAAAAACATTGGAGCAACTTTCTAGGGACTTGTAAACAAAATTTTTTAATCTTTGATTGGCAATAAAGTTGAGTGTTATGTTGTCGATATGGTCATGAATACCTAGTTTTCTTGATCATTAATTAATGATTTAGATGTTGTTTTTCAAATTTTAAGGATATATAATATGAAGTTAAATCCAAATAAATGTGTCTTTGACATCACATCGGGCAAGTTCGGTTATATAGTAAACCAACGTGGCATCGAAGCAAACTCAAACAAAATCAAGGCTATCTTAGAGATGTGACCACCTCGGAAAATAAAAGAAGTCTAGAGGCTGACTGGCCAGGTAGCAACCCTAAGCTGTTTCATGTCTAAGTTGGCAGGCCGGTGCCTCCCCTTCTTTAAAGCAATAAAAAAGAATGAGACTTTCGAATGGACTAAAGAATGCCAGCTCGTGTCTGACGAGCTGGAAAGGTATCTAAGTACAGCCCCAGTTTTAACCCAACTTGAGGAAGGAGATGTATTGATGATGTTCCTCTACGCAAGTGACGAAGTAGTTAGCTCGGTACTAACTAGAGAGGTAGACTAGGTTCAACGACCCATCTACTATGTAAGTAAGGTGTTGTAGAATGCAGAGACCAGATACCCCAACATCGAGAAGCTAGCATACGCGCTAGTAGTAGCAGCTCGGAAATTGCGCCCATACTTCCAAGCCCATACCATCGTTGTCCTTACGAATAAACCTTTGAGGCACATCCTACTTAAGCTCGAGGTGTCCAGGATATTGACGAAGTGGTCCATCAAGCTTAGCGAGTACGGCATCCGGTTCAAGCCACGACCAACGATTAAAGCCCAAGTCTTGGCGGACTTCGTAGCAGAATGCACATTCAACACACCGGCCCCTGAACTGACTAAGCCCCCTCGCACGACAGAGATGCCAACCAGTGCGGCACCAGTCCCGGTCAAAGTAGTACCGACCTAGGACGAGGAGCCCTAGATCTTCCACGTCGATGGCTCATCCAACTAGCGAGGAAATGGTGCAGGATTGATATTGTACAGCCCAAGTGAGGTGAAGCTGGAGTACGTTCTCTGGTCCAGATTCAAGGCATCGAACAATGAGGTGGAGTATGAGGCGCTAATTGTCGGGCTCAACTTAGCAAAGGAAATGGGAACAAAGCACCTCGTCGTCTGCAGCGACTCTCAACTGGTGGTTAACCAAGTCAATTGTGACTATGAAGCTCGTGACTTGACTATGGCAGGCTACTTAACTAAAGTCATAGAGATCCTACTAGGCTTTAGTTCTTGCTTCATCAGGCAAATCCCGGTATCTGAGAACGCTAATGCCGACACTTTATCACGACTAGCAAGCACGAGCGACAACACTATGCAGACTGTGTATATAGAGGACCTACCTCGACCTAGAATTCTTGGGGGGGGGCAGAAGAGGTCACTCTCGTGTTGCAAGTGGAATCGAGCTGGATTGACCCGCTAGTTGATTTTCTGCTCCACGGAACCCTACCTGCATAACACAATGCAACTCGGAGGGTAAAGCGTCAATCGGCCCTGTACGTCCTCATAGACAGAGAGCTGCATAGAAGATCCTTCATGCTCCCCTACCTATGTTGTCTGCAACCCTCAGAATCTGAGTTTGTACTTCGCGATATCCATGAAGGTTTATGCGGAGGACACTTGGAGGGTAGAGCCCTCACCCAAAAGGCATTAAGCCAGGGCTACTACTAGCCTACAATGAAAGCAGACGCACTCGAGCTCGTCAAGAAATGCGATAGATGTCATAGGCATGCCAACATCCTCCACCAACCCACCGATTTGAAGTATCTTACTAGCCTGTGGCCCTTCGCACAGTGGGGAATCGACATCCTTGGTCCTTTTCCACTGGCAACTGGGCAGAGAAAATTCTTTGTTGTGGCAGTAGATTACTTCACAAAGTGGGTGGATGTTGAACCATTAGTAAGCATTACAGCCTAGAAAGTGCAAGATTTCTTTTGGAAAAACATCGTGTGCCATTTTGGACTATCAAAAGTCTTGATTTTGGATAACGGGAAGCAAATTGAAGACATCAAATTCTAGAATTGGTGCACCAAGATGGGGATTCAGTAGAACTTCACTTCGGTAGTGCATCCACAAGCAAATGGGCAGGCCGAAGTAACGAATAGGGCTATCCTCCATGGACTGAAAGCTCGCCTTGCGCAAGCTAAAGGGTTGTGGGTGGACGAGCTGCCCAACATTCTTTGGGCCTACCAGACTACCATAAAGACCGTGATGGGTGAGACCGCCTTCAACCTCATATATGGTACAGAGGCGGTGATCTCGATAGAGATCGAAGTACCCACATTGCAACTAGAGGCTTATGATGAGGAAGCGGATAATGACGAGCTCCATACCAACTTGGACCTAGTAGATGAGGTGCGAGACCTGGCCTACATCTGAACTGCAGCATACCAGCAAAGAGTAGATCGGTACTATAACACCTGGGTCAAGAAGTGGTAGTTTCATGTCGGCGATCTAGTCCTTGGAAATTTATGGTACTTGAGTCCAGCGTGTGTAAGCTCAGACCAAACTAGGAAGGTCCATACCGTATAATACGAGTGTACGGGGAAGGCATGTGTGAGCTCGAGACTTTGGAAGGGAAGTGGGTACCTCGACCATGGAACATCGACAACCTAAGAAGGTACTACGTATGAGTCCACAACTCCAAGTATAAATTACTTATGAGACCACCAAACTGGTCAAAAAGACGACGAGCTGGAGAGAGGATTGTGAGTGACTCCCAGAAGCCTAAGGGCCATGGTATCGACCTGACAAGAGACATCGGCATGATAGAAGTCCTAGTCGCCTCCTCGGCATAGGCAACTTAAGACCCGGTTGCCTCTCTGGTACGAGCTCATTAAAACCCAGTCACTTTGGCATGGGCATGGCAAAGTAACCCAGGCACAGACAGGTCGAGCATGCACCCTATAGTGTCTGTTCAACCTGGCATACAATGGCGATCAAATTATTCCTATTTGCATCAAGCTTGCCAACTCGGGAGTAATCTACACTTAGAAAATTTTGCTCCTATTTGGTTTAGTTAGCCAGCTTGCCAACTCGGGAGTAATCTATACTTAGAAAAATTTGCTCCTATTTGGTTAATCTCGCCAGCTCGCTAGCTCGGGAGTAATCTATACTTAGAAAAATGTTTTGCACACAAAGAGTTTTGCAAAATACTTGTATTCCATTGATAAAGAACTTTGAGTACATAGTAAAAAAAAAATAGGAAAGAGAAAAGGATTACAACTATCTAGACGAGCTCGGAGGCTCAAAACATCAAGTATTACAAGGGGGGGGGGTCCAAGAAAAGAGGCATCAGTTAGTTCGGGGCTCCTCATCCTTACTGGAGACTTCAATAGGAGGATCTGTCTACATACCGTCCTCGGGGGCACCAACCTCTTCTCCTTCGTCATCGAGTAGGTCGTTGTCACTCTCTGCCTCAAAGTCCAAATCCTTGGCGGCTTCAATGGCCATCTCTTTGGTGATCTTAGATCTGGTGATGGAACTGAGGTTGAGGTGGGGAAATTCACGTCGGGTCAACCACCTACTGAGCTTAAACCCCTTGTGGTAGACCATTGTCCCAACCTCGACCAATCTTTCTCGAAGCTTCGCCGAAGACTTATACTCCTCGGCCTTCTTGACCTTGGCCTCCTCCATCACCTGAAGCAGGAGTTCAGTACATTCCTTCACGTGAGCCTCGAGGTTCTCGATCACCCTCTTCCTCGAGCACCTTCTTCTCTGTCATCAATAGAGTCAGCAACTCCTTAGCTTGCACGTCGTTTTTTAGTTGGCTGATCTCGTTGCGAGCTAAACTGAGTTCGGAGTGGGCACTCCGGGAAGACTCTTCAACTTCAAGAGCTCGCTTTAAGTTCACCTCGAACTGGTAGGATAAGGCGTGGATAGAGGAGTTCACCTACCAAAAGAAGAAAACAAGCATTAGTATGTAGAAACATCTAAGTATAAGGCAACTTGAAGGCTAAGTTTAAGTACATACCACCATACAATGCGTGGTCGCTCGGACCCCGAGCTGAGCAACTAGTAAGTCAGCCCAACGAGCGACCTCCTTGGCGAACACCACGTCCTTGCTCTTGAGAAAGCCAAACTTTGGAATCAAAATGCTCTGGACCAAAGTGTCGCTAACCAAAGAGGTGCCGATCGTTGGAACGAGCTCTGAAGACGTGGTCTCCTCGAGTATGCGAGATGGAGTGACCTTGTCTAGGTCCTCCTCTACCAAATCAATTACAGGAGGCTGTTCGATGACAAGGGGTGTTCGGGCATAGAGGCGGCAACCTCGGTGGTGGTAGTCTCAGTATGGAGGCGAGCCTTCTTAGAGGCATTCTTCTTCTTCTTCCCCTTTTGCATGCTCCTGAAGAGCTCATCGGCAAGGATGTCATCCATGGCAACTGCGGCAAGTAACGAACTAAGTCAAATACAACACCGAAGTAAGACAGACGGAAAAAAGTACAACAAGTAGCGACCTACCAGGAGGGCTTAGGCCGGCTTGCACGAGTTTCTCCTCGATCATGAAGTTTTTGAACTTCAAGCTGAGTTACGCCCAAGATCGAGCCTCCTCCCTTGTCTTCTAGTCCATTCTAATGTCGGGTCCTGGATGGCTGCCCTCCAATGATTCGGGAAAGGCCACCCATCGGTGTTGCGGACCACGAAGTAGCTCCTCTTCCAGGCAGAGACCTTGTTAGGGAGCTCGTGCAACAGCTTGTACCAGGAGCGGGGAGACAAGTAGTAATTTTGCCTATGCTCGGGTAGAACACATGACAAGTTCTTCTTGATAGAGAGGATCGAAGAGAAGATGTCGAGGTCTAAGGGATGGTTATGATTGTGGAAAAGGGAAATGGTACCTACGATGTTACGGATGGAGTTCGGGTGTAGTTGGTCTATGGCAATGTCAAAGAATTTAACTACTTCAACTATAAAAGAGTGGAGTGGAAGATGAAGACCAGCTACGAGCTGCTCCTTGAAGACCACAATCTCGTTGTGACTATGATCCCAAGAAAAGTTGCCTAAGGGAATGCTATATTCGAAGTCGTTGGGGAATCTGTACCGAGCTAAGGATAGGAACCTATCCACTGTCATTATTGACGGGTCGAAGCTGTGCGGTAGGCGACCTCGATGCGAAGTGGAAGACGATTTGCCAGAAGCTTCTCACTCTCGCCGAGGTGAGTTCGCCTCGGACGGATTGGGGTCCACATCCTATGTCGAGGTGCCCACCTTGGCAGGATGAGGCACTGTGGTCTGTGCCGAGGTGCCGACCTTGGACCCAGCAGACTCGTCGCTCCCATCTACGAGACTATCTAAGCTAAGGCTAGACATGCTAACGGAAAGGACAACGGAACCAAAAAGCAAAGGGAGACGGACTCACTAAAAGAAGACCAAAGAGAGCAAGATAACCTCAGACCCAGAAATAGCTGACACCAAACTAGGATACTTGAACGTGACCTCAAGGATTTTGGATTCGTAGATTTGTGGCAAAGAAAATGGGCCCTTTGGCCCCTATTTATAACCAGTATATCCGGGAATAAACGGTCAAGATCAACATGATCCAATGGCTCCTAAGAAAACCAGTTGCATGTTTCTTGAGGTTGAAATCAGTTTAGCGTGCATTTTGACGTCTACAAAGACTATAATCGTCTTGACGTTCGTGCATACCTGATACGTGATTTGGGTCACTTCCTGGTTGAGCCAAACGGTCGAACAGGTCTGACCAATGATCCACCCTCCACATCACCTAGACTTTGTGCCAAATACACCTAGTTTCATCCTGAACTCCCCGCGCCGGGTTAGGACCCTTGGCACGAGGAGTAGGGGGCAATTGATGAGGGGTAATTTGGCACGACCTAGTAAGTAAAGGTCACGTGGATGCGATCTACCTGTGGAATGACTACTCAGCAAGGGGAACCTAGTCAATAGTTTATGGAGTTCGGATCTTCTGCCACGTCGGCATAAGGTCACCTTGGCATTATGCCACTTCGGCATAACACCACTTCCGCATACAGTCACCCCAATGCCTAATCAAGTTCGGGGCCTAGGAACCGAAGTGACACGTAATCGATTCTAGAAGCTTCTCAGCAGACTCTGAACATCACGGGATCTCCCCGCATAATGGCAGGCCTTATCCTCTCCCTACCTAGATTGGGCGGCGACGATAAATTTTATTGACTTGTACGTTACTCCCTGAGTAAAGCGGAAATGAATCTCATCCACTCAAGCCATAGATCCCAGAACCGTTTCGGGAAATCCATGATAGCTCAGCTATATAAGGGCATCAATTCCTCCAGGGTCCAGGTACGCACGATTATTTGCTCACCAGCACTCTAGCACTCAAGTATTCAGCTCGCATCCACAATACAGTACTAATTTAGGCATCGGATCTGCCTCACCGGGTTAGCCACCCCGGGTTCTTTGGTCCTTTTTTTTGCAACTTGGTCCAGATTACCACACGACTAGGGTCCAGGTCATCTTCTAGCTAGGAGTATCCAGATCGTACACCATCAATCTCAATAAAAATCTATATAATCGTCAAATCTATCGATACATATGTGAAATATATACTTTGGGGTAGTGACATTTAGATTGTGTTTGATTTTAAGGAAAAGGTAAGGAAAATAAGTGAAAGGTAATTGTATAGGATTTCTTACCTTTCTCTTCCTTATCTACTTTTTCCGTCAAACCAAACATAATCTATAAAGGTCCAATAAGTCTCCAACAGTATTCTTCAGTTATTTGGAACATGTGATGTCATATGCACCTTGAAATATTTAAAAATATTAAATTATTCTTTGCATATTTTCTCTTATTATTTTGTTCTCTTCGTTATAGAGTCTCTGAAATCTTAATTATATTTTTTTTCCATTTTCTTTCTCAAAATTGAATGAAAAAAGCCATTGTAACAGAACTCGGCTTCAGTTAGTTGAAGGCCCGTCGAACAGTCTTTTTATGGCCGAAATATAAAGTACATAGCTACGGAGATATAAAGCCTGTCGGAATGGTGTTGGATAGCTGATCTCATTGAAGCAATACAACAATCTACAATTCTACACTTAACCATATGCATTTCTATCATTTTACAATTTTAACCTCTTTAGCTGTGCAATCCACAAATGGACAATTTAGTTAATTTACCACCAATTGCAACATCAATAATGTACTTGGAGTTGAGTGTTGATTTTGGAAAGTACATATAGAGTACCTCCTCGTGATTTTCCCTATTTTTTTTATAGGGGCAGGTAGGGTAAACTTGGTTATTCAATCTCGTCTTGTCAAAACAGTGTTAAGTTGGAGTTTGATTCAAGCTAGAGACTTGAACTTAAATTCGGCTCGGCTTGGCTTGAAGTTGTTTACAAACTAAATTTACTATATATATATATATATAATATTTATGTACGTATGTATGTATGTATATATGTATGTATGTATGTATTACGCTCAATTAGGATTATGAGCCTAATGAATCAAGTTTCATTTGGCTTGAGCTCGGTTCAAAACTCGGTTTAAATTGAGTCAAGTTCAAATAATTCGTGAAAAACTCGATTTGTTTCCACTCCTAGGGGTAGGCATGCCATAAAAATTAACTTCAATTATGGTCTTTACAAAAAAATAAAAATAAAAAGACCCCAACATGACTATCTCATCCTCCCAAATTTAGGTTACATTCTGTACCATTGGTGTTTCAACTTGTAACGTTTTGAGTTGAAATATCATTTATATTGGAAACAAAAACATCATGTTAGAACCACACCACTGCCGTCATTCCATCAATAAAGACTGCATTTGGAAATGATGCAAATAGTAAAGTGTAAAATGGTTCTATAAATTGTAAAATTGGGTTAGTTTTGCATTGACAAATTTACCTTCTCACCAAACAGATTTTTAGCTATAATGGATGCAAATACAAATTCCAATAAAGTTTTTTTTTAATCAAAAGCCCTGTTGGATGCAAATTTATTTCTTTTTTGTTAATGTACTTTTACATCTTATTATCAATGTAAATATGCATTTGTCTGTCATTTGTTAATGCAAAAATGTAATGTTGCCAAATGCAGGCAAAAGTGAACTAGAGTGCATATTTACACTCCATTTGCATTGTTTCCAAGCACTGCCAAAGGTGTTTGTTTTTTGAGAAATTGTCAAAGACTCACCATGAGTTTTCAACATTTCTATTGAACTCACCACAGCTTTTTAAAATGTCTAAAACTCACATGTCATTAACTTGACATTAAAGAGACTAATGGCTGTTAATATATTACCATTTTAACCTTCACAGAAAAATACAAAATATATACATATATTTTAATATTTAGACATGAAAAAAAAGGAAAATGTTCAAAAAATATTTTAAATATAAAATACATTAAAACACAGAAACTACAAAAAATATAAAAAATTATAGAAATTGCACACAAAATAAAAAATTATTTTCAAATTATAGAAACTATAGAAATTGAAAAACAAAATCAGAAAATAAAAATTGTAGAAAAAACACCAAATTATAGAAAAACATAGAAATTTCAAATAAATAACAAAAAGTACAGGAAATTTTATAGATGATAGAAAATAGAAAAATTTTAAAAAGCAGAAATTATAAAAATTATTAGAAATTATAACAAAACACTAAAAATGTAAAAAAAGGAAAAGAAAATTGAAAAATGAAATAGACCCTTTTCCTCTAACTCGCCATTTAAGGGTGATTTGGTCATAAAAATTTTTTATTTATGCTGACATGGACACCTCCGTTAAGAAACATTAACGATGCACTAATGGAAGGTGAGTTTTGGATAATAAAAACTTACTAACATAATGAGTTTTAGACATTTTGAAAAGTTATGGCGAGTTTAAGAGAAATGCTGAAAACTCATGGTGAGTTTTTGACAATTTCCCTTTTTTTTGGTAAAGATGAGTAAAGGTGTTGAGAATTTGTTAAATTATCCCTAATAGAGATTTTTGTGTAAAGTGTTATAAGGCTATTTTAAGTCAAAAAGTCTCCAATCAATATGGGTGCAACTTGGGCAGGCCCAACCTAGCCCGCAATTTTACACGGGCTTGGCCTAGGCCCAAAAGTTTGGGATTTTAATATTTTGGGTTGGGCCTGATAGGGGTGTCAATGGACTAGTTTTGGATTGGACCCCATCCAAGCCAAAATCAATTTTGACAGATTGGATGGACCAACAAGACATATTGGATTGGACCAATTTGGTCCAAAATATTTATTAGATTGGATTGGACCCGGTTCATGCGTAATAAAGTTATATTGGATTGCATTGGAATAAGCTAAAATTCGGTCCATTAATATAAGATAAGAATATGGGTGTCAATGGACCAGATTTGGGTTGAAACCAGTATAAATTAAAACAAATTTAAACAGATTGGACAGTCTAGGTATTGAATTGGACCAGTCTAAAACCATCCAAAATATTCATTGGATTGGATTGGACCCGTTCCATTTGTAATGGAGTCACACTGGACTGGATCAGATTAGACCAAATCCAGTCCAATTGACACCCCTAGTTTGGCCTAGGTCAAGTCCTTAGATAACCTAAACCTAGTCTGAGCTTAACCTTACCTTATCCTAACCCAAGCCCAACCTACCTATGTACTTGCATAAATGCATTTTTTTATAAACCATTATTTCTATATATAAATGTATTATATATCAATCAATCTATCTATCTATCTATCTATCTATATATATATATATATATATATATATATATATACACACACACACTCTCACTCACTCACACATATAGATAGATAGATACTTTTATGTTGAATTTTAATGTAGGATGATTGATCAACTCAAGCGCACCCCGAGTGCATCAAATGTGGCTAGGCCCAAGTTGGATAGTTTGGGTTTCACCAAACTTTTGGGCCTTATGTCCAATTCTTAGGGTTGGGCTTGAATTGAACATAAACCCGGCTCAATCCACCCAACTTGTACTCCTACCAATCAAATAAAGTTTGACCATTGAGCTAAAGTGAAAACACCCATGCAATGCTGATGTGGTAGTGTTTATACTAGAAATGTCAACTGCACCAAACAGCCCCTTACAGGTTGCTTCTTTCTTCAAATTCTACAGTAAAATGCAAATACATTAGAATTTGTTATTTATATTTCAAAATACCAAGTGATATGTTTTATTTATTTCAACATATGATAATATATAATTTTAGAAATGTGCCTAATTTTTTAATTATTTATTTTAAACCCTATTATTTAACCGTGAGATCATTGGTTGATTCATTTGACCTAAATAGTTGAATTATGCACCTTCCGCATAAATAGAAGGATAGTTTAGTTTTAATGTTAGGTTTAAACACATAAGTCATGTATTATTAAAATTATTGTGTATATATTTAATTACTAAATTTTTTTGATAGAAAAAAAATACTTGAAATAAAGGATCTAAGGAAGGAGAATGGGAGTTAACACTTTAATGAGAGGGAATTGAATAAAGTGAAAAGTGATATAATTTAAATTACATTTTCTGTCTTCGTAGTTGGAAAATGACCAAATTCAAAAATATGGGTGTTTTAATCAAGGAAAAGTCCACAAAACTCATGTATTTAGTATGCATTATATAAAGGATTTAACGAGAGGGGATGAGAGTTAATACCTGAAATATAGGATTTAACAAGAGAGAATATAATTAGTTTAATATAAGTGATAATTCAAATTACATTTTTTTCCCTTATAATTATAATAAAAATGAACCAAATTCAATAATAGAGATATTTTAGTAAAAAAAAATCAGAATCTAGACCTCATTCACACTTTTAATAGTAATATAAATATGGATATAGATAAATTTAAAGGAATGCATGCATATTTTTGTGTACCTGATCTAACCAATATGCTTCTAAAAGATGAATTGATTCTAGTAACATCTCCTTGCCATTACTTTGAGTGGCTGGTTAACCTGTAGCAGCATCTGAATAGAGGAAAAGTGGATAACATATTCCCTATAAATTCTCTTGAGGCTATGTTTGGCTTGGTACAATATAATAGAGGAATAGAAAAGTGAGGGAAAGTTATTGAGAATTTTTATGGAAATATCTTTAAGAACTATCACTCAACTGTCTATTACATTTCATGATTATTTATTTCAAAAAGTAGAAAATAGATAAGCTCTTCAGTTAGTATTCAGTATTCATGATTAGGCGTGTGTGGATGTTTCTGTGCAATGTGGTTGCTGAAGTGTGCATGTTGGTTGGGTTATATCTTAAAAGAAAAAAGAAAAAGCATTCTTTCTTCTTCTTTTTTTTTTATTATTTATTTTGTGTTTTTCTTTCTCTTTTGCTTTATATCTTATTTAAACATGTTAATCATGCACATACACACATAGGCATGTTGGTTGGGATATACCATTTAATCCATTGTTAGCAAGCAGAAAAAGGAATATGCTTTGCACGTGGTATTAATAGAATTATCAATAGTGGAAACAAAGGTAAGTTACATGTTCTTCCGGGGATTCATGGCTTTATCGATTCTACAAGCTTGTAACAACTGCCACGTCAACATTCTGCATTCAAAGGGAAAGAGATCGGCTTCATCGGGGCAAATCTGTGCCATCACCATTCTAATAGCTTTTTCCAACCTTGGGAATATCTTCCCACGTCAATATTTTGAAATGCCGTTCATCCGGACAGTTGGACTGTTTTTAGGTAATTGGTTCCATTTTACTTTAAATTTGGTCTTTAAACAAAAACCATTAAATTAGTCAATGATTTATTAACCCGGATAGTCGAACCGTTGATTCATTCATTGACTCTTTTTATTTGAAAACACGGAGGTTAATAGGAGGTTATAAGAGGTTGCATGAAACACAAAGTAAGCCCATCAGTGTGATTTTGATTATTGAAAACAAAAACAACTGTCACATCAACATTCTGCATTCAAAGGGAAAGAGATCAGCTTCCATCGGGGCAAATCTGTGCCCACACCATTCTAATAGCCTTTCCCAACCTTGCATTGGGAATATCTCCCCATGTCAACATTTTGAATCGCTGTTGACCCCGATAGTTGGACTGTTTAGCTCGAGAATCGTTTAGGCAATTGGTTCTATTTTACCTCAAATCCAGTCCTTGAACAAAAACCATTGAATTGATCAACAATTTGTTGACCTGAACGGTGGAATCGTTAACCCATTCAACAAATTTGACTGTTTTTATTTTAATTTTAATTTTTTTGTCAGAATGAACCATTAATTCATTCGAACTGAATGGTCAAACCATCAACTTAAAAACCAGTGGCCAGAATGGTTCCAATTCCAGATCGATTTTTAAAGCATTGATATTTTGTGTCTCATCTTTTCTTTGGATACATGTCTGTCTAGTTTATAAAAATGCAAAGTTGTTTCAGTTTTATAGTGATAATTTTTGTATTCTTTGACAAATGATTTTTAGTTGTGATAATCATTTTTTTTTTTAAAGACAGTTGTGATAGTCATAAATATAAATCCCGATATTGGAATTCATCCTTTTTTAACATTAACCAATTTAAATGCAAAAATTTGCATCCATTTATTCTTATTATTAACCTTTGTTTTCTATCAATTGCAATACACAAATGCATTTTTATCAAATGCATGTACAACTGAACCAGAGTTGCATATATGCACCAGAATTGGCAAGTACTCTTTGCACTCTTCTCAAAGGGAGCGTCATAGAACATGAATACCAATTTTGGAATTATAATTTTTTCATTTGCCATTTTCACAACACTGTAAGCCTCAACTTTTTGGTAGGTGTTTGGCATCGATGTTGTTGCTTCAGATATGTTTTCTGAGAAAACAATGCTATACGTGTGAAGGTTTGTTGCATCCTTTTCTTAGAAAACGGCTTCTTTATTTGTTTGGCATCGATGATACCATATAGGCTGTTTACTGGTTTTGTTTGGTACCAGTGCTGTAGAATCGTTTCCAGCATTGGTCTATATTATCTAACGTCCAAGATGATGCCACATCATCGCACCATTGGTAGCAATAGGCTGTTTTCTGAAAAAACATTGAATTAGACGTGTCTTCATCCCACACTTTCCTGATTTCCAAGGTGTGGTATAGAGCAACACTCTTTTTTTCTGGAAAAAACGGTTCCAAATAAGAGGCCATTTTTTGAAGCACGCTTTTTTTCTGATGTGGTGCCTATGTGGCACCATTTTCTCCGAAAATGAGATTGATGCCAAACATCACCTTGGTAAATCATTTACTTGTAACTGATGTTCTTTTGAGCAAAAGTGTTTTTCAAGTTAAATAGTTAACTATTTTTATCTATAAAATATCGTTATTAAAAGAAGCATTTAAAACCCATGGTTAGCAAAAAAAAAAACAATCACGGGATTGCTTGTCAACATGTTTCTGTTGACCAACTTTTACCCCTTCATTTACCTAAGGGGGCATTCTTTTTCTGGATTTTGAGAGGAGGGAAAGTTGACCAATGAGATTTTGATTCTCATTGACCAAGAAACCTATGTTCTTTTTTCAGATTTGTCTAGGAACCATAGAAAATTTATTTTCTTAGGTATCACTTATCTGGGTAAGTGATACCCATCTCCTAGGTGGGTAAATAACTTTCCCATATAGGGGGAAGTTGATAACATTTGAATGGGACAAAAATGCCCCTTTTAATATTAGATTTTTACAGCTAAAATGGTCATTACCTTATTTATATAGAAAATAAAGAACATGGGTAAATGCACTTACTCGGATAAGTTTTTAGTCTTTACTGAGAAACACTTACCTGGATAATTGCATTTACTCGGATAAATTAAACAGAAATAACTTGTCATACGTTAAATTCAATATTACCATAAAAAATAAAAGCACAACGTGTTAAAAACCAAGGTTTTTAAAATTGACCTGAATAATGAACCGGCCAGGGGTCCGATTCCCGGGTCGAATGGTCCAAACAATTGAACAGAACGGTTGGCCCATTATGACAAAAAATAAAAATAAATAGTTAAACCGTTGAACAGTTCAACTGCCCGGGTCAACGATTTGCTTACCAAATCAACATTTTTTGACAAAAATCCGATTTTGAGGAAAAATGCGTGACCGATTCTAAGTTTTTCCAGTCCGACCGTCTGGTGCAATCAGGTTTTGAAATCCATGTTAAAAACCACAATTAACATTGATTTTGTCAATCAAGTTTTTAGTTTTTACACTAAACTGTAAACACCACTTGCGCTGAAGAAGACTATAACAACCTCAAAATTCAAAACCATGCAAAGCACCATCAAATTTGCAGCTCAGTGATGGTGATGGACGTCTTTAAGCTCGTGTGCCCATGTAGTAAGAAACTCGGAATCAGGGTGGTTCTGCAATTACCAGTATCCAAGATGTATGTGCATGTATTCATAATTTAAGGTTTTGTTTGATATTATTGGCGTTTCCAATGTTTGGGATTGATTAATATGGATTGTTATGTTATAAAACTAGAAAAGTTTTGGATTGATGAATAGAAATTATTGATAATAAAATAAGGAATGATCAGTCCCCGCATGTATTCCTTTTCTTTCTCAGTTGAAGTAACTCTCTTTTAAGTGATATGACAACAACCTCATATTAGTCATGGATTTCTATTGATCAACCTCAAAACTTTTCATGAATAAACAATAAACACAATCCAAATGATATTAAATATGTTTTAATCTAACAAATAAGGTAGAGGTCTCTTACGGAAATCTCAATTCCTCAACCCAGCCTTTTCAAAATTAGGCGTTTCCTAGGTTCTAAGTTCTTACCTAAGGTTAGGCTAAGCCTCACTTACAGGATTCCTATGTGTCCAAATGGAATAATATTTAGCCAATCAGGATCAATTTGGATTTCCTATGGTAACCATGTTTCATAACAGCTGTACATTATCCTAAAGCCATTTATAAGAATGAAGATGTCACCCATACAAAACAGTCAAAGCTGATTTAATTTATCTTAATTTTTCCTGTTTTACCACTAGAATCCTAGCCTGTTAGACTTCGGTTTCTATTTAGCAAGAATTTGAAGTAGGCCGATGTTAATTTCTCCTGTTTTACCACTAGAATTCATGCCCATTAGAATTCGATTTCTATTTAGTGAGAATTTGAAGATTACGTCCTGTTTTGCGTCGGTTTGCCAATTGTAATTGAAGGTGATTCAAATCTTATCATCAATTGTTTGTGCAGGATGTTATCCCCACCTTGGAGACTAAGAATATCATCGAGGAGTGTCACCATTCAAACCAGACTGCTGATTGGTTTATTCATCGTATGTTTTCTATCAAGGTTGAGTTTGGAAACCATGCAAATATATAGAATGTACATATAAATTCTAAAGTTTGGTTAATTTTGCATTGACAAATTTATCTTCTTACTAAACAGATTTTTAGTTGTAATGGATGTAAACACGAATTCCAATAAGACATATACTTTTTTTTTTTTATCAAAAATCCAGTTGAATACAAATTTATTTCTTTTTTATTGATGTATTTTTATATCTTTTATCAATGTAAATACGCATTGGTATGTTATTTATGGATGCAAAAATATAGTGTTATCAAACACAGATAAAAGTGAGCCAGAGTACAAATTTATCTTAAACGGAGATTTACACTTCATTTACAGCACAACCTAATGAATTACCTAGAGATAAAGTTTATTTATTTTTCTGGTGCTTGAACACGTGCTACTTCCGACTTGTGTAACCCCTTCGAATTTATCAAAAAAATAATGAGACCGTAATGGGGCTTTTTTATTTTATTTTTATTTTCAGAAATCATAATAGGCCTCGCAGATCCTACCAAAAGACTCGTGCTCTTGTCAAATTCTGTAGATGATAAATTTGCCACGTCACCTTCACAACATAATATAATGTAGAAAGTTTCTGATCAAAATCCAGACGACAAACTACAAAACAAGGATGAGAGAAAACGCAAGCTAACGAGTCACGCTACATCGAGACACTCCGTGTAGTGTAAAATTGAAATCGCCGTTGCCGGGGGCCGAACCCGGATCACTCGCGTGACAGGCGGGAATACTCACCACTATACTACAACGACAATCGTTCAACTTCTCTCTTTTTAAATATTTAAATGTATTAGTTGGTCAATTTCACAGCGTGACAAATGACAAATGGCATAAGACGGTTGCTGGGTCACATTTTGTTTGCTCTCTGCTCTGATAGTCAACTTGGGCCGGCCTTTATTAGCCTCTCACTAGTCACTAGTATGATAAAGAAAGGGCCAAAGAGGCTCCCGGTAGACAATGGAAATGTACATACAAGAAAAGTCAAGTGGATCTTAAGCGTCGTTTGTATAAGTAGGTTCATCTATTTGTTTTTGGTGGTTAGACCTTTCTACTCCCAATTATACACTCCATACTCTCTAGTTTGGCCCCAATCCTTAATTATATTTATTTACTTTCATTTTGTATGATACCCCCCCACACGGGTGGTAGTTGATAATATGATGGTACAAAGAAAGGAATTTGGTGGTCCCTATGGCCCATGCCCCACCAGACCTAATTGATAGACAATTATTCAAGTTGATGAATGAACCCAATTTTATAACCTTTCTGAGTTTTGACCCATAAATTATCTTCTTTCTTTAATCATTGTTTCGATGGATTAGAAATACTTCATTCTTTGTTGCTTTGAAGTTTCATCTTTGGGTATAAATAAGGCGAATGTGATAGAATCTACAACAACGAATATTCTACTTAACTCATTTCTATGATTCTCATCACATTGGTTTCCACATTCAATCCTCATTCATGAACTACCCAACAAATAAACAAGTAAATGAGATTTTCTTTCTTACATATATAAAAGATTCCAATTTCAGTTTTCAAGGAAGTTGTCTGTTTCACATGAATATATTATGTCTTTAGTTTGCATGCACGAACAATGAACACTGTAGAGAGCAGAATACTATTTGATGTTTCGATCAGTCTAACTACTATTTGGTGGAACCATCTTTCCTATCCATGTCAGATGCTACATCATCCAAAAATAATATCAGTCTAACTACTATTTCGAGGAATCATCGAATTTGCTTATTCAAATTTTAATAATTGTTTTTTGACAAATTTTCTCATTTCTCTTATCAAAAATAGGCCAATCGAGCATCAAAATAATCAGCAATTATTGAATGTTGATGTGGCAACAATTTATGATAAATGGGCATTCGTCCCAAACACCACTTAGTTACCAAAATCAAATTCTGAATAAAATTTACCATAAACGAACCATTCATCTATCTCCCCATAGAAAGATAAGTGATAAATCAAGGAGATATCACATGACAGTGGAGAGAGAGAGAGAGAGAGAGGGAAAAGGAGGTATCACATGTGTTGCACGAATGATTCACAAGATGGGGCCTTCACCTTCTGTGTAGCAGCAGTTTTGTGCATTCAACCTTTTAGAAGATTGATTTGAAAGTTGAAACTGCCATAAAACTTACAATTTGCTGCAAAAAAAGGAACATCTACCGGTGGTGGTGTTATTTCTTATCAACTTTTCTGATTGATACAGTGGGGCTCAGGAGTAGAGAACGTCAGGCTTGGCCAGTACACGTAAAGGTAAACGCTTGAGTTGTGTGTTGAATCAGGACTCAGGAGTGAGTCAGGACTAGAGTGGTACCGGACAAACATGAAATTAAGTTGAAACAGTGCTACTGCAACTCGATCCAAATCAAGACAGCAGTACCTCGTACCGATTAATTTGCTAAAAAACTGTTGCACGATTCTTGCTTCTGTTTCCCGTGGTTCTTCCTTGTTTTCTGATTAAGGTTGGGTCGAACCTAGATAGATAGCCCAGCTTAACCAACCAAAATGAAAACATCATAATTAAAAGAGAGAGAGAGAGAGAGAGAGAGAGAAACCATCATTTTTGTGTGGTGGAGAGAAGAGAAGAGTCTGTACTCTGTAGGTATACCATACAACTCCAACTCTCCAAGTCAAAAAGACACTAGTATAGTATGTGAAGAAGGATCTATTCTATTCCATATTTGCATTAAAAAGATGACAATGACCGACCTTCGCTTTAGTTGATGTGGAGGTGTAGCTGTTTTCATTGACCAAAACAACATGTATTAGCTGCCACTCTTGTTTAATTGGTAATTTGTTCAGGGCCTTGAGCAGAGCATCAATTCCATGGTCCTTCCGACTTCCCACCTTATACGAATATCAATGATGATGACAGATTGACATTTGACAGCCCAATTGCAAGAGGCCCCGGCCCACTTTCCAACCTAACTGCTCTGCTGAGCATTTGTATACCGTTGGCGTTCATGTTTCATTTAATCCTGGCCCTGGGCTTGAGACATGAAACATGGCCTGTCGGCCCACCTCACGCTCGGGAACTATATATGGGCTCACATTCATAGTTGGGCTTGGAAAATGATGAAACAGTGTAAAACATTACTTAGTTCTGGCGTATTCATGGGCCTCGGGCCCAAAATTTTTTCCCTAACAAACTGGCACATGCCTGGATTGCGACAAGACATTGTCGTGCATTTCCATTCAGTCTGCCACAGAATGAGTGACCGTTTCCGTTGGGGTTTTCTATTTTCAGCTAGTCTAGATAAGGTGTGGAACTTGGATAGACGAGCCCACCACATCAGCCCAGAGACCCATAATCTGATCTATGGGATTTGGAGAGTCTAGCATTGGAAAGGTCCGGAGATGAAAGTTGCATGAGTCACTCTGCCTGAATCAGGTTGGTTTATAAGACTGTTGAGATAATGGGATTTACAATATATTCCTATTATCAATTTTTTTTTGCATAACTTCCTTGAGAATTGTTTGATTTCTAAACCGTCTGGCTACTGTGTGTTAAGGTTTTAAATGAGTCAGCCAATAACACTTTAGCTTTCTCGCTTTTGGAACGTAGGAAATGAAATCCACTTCTCAACTTGCTCCTATGTTTTTTCAAACTGTCTTAACATTTTCTGAGTTTGCGAAGAGAAGTTGGGTAGGCTCATTTTGATTTATATCCCAACTTCTAACAAACTGTGGTTCGCTCATTTACTCCTCACAGAACGCTATTCACAGCCACATCCGATGATCATATATTGAAAAGTGAAAACATCAACAAGTAGGGAATGTGTGTGGCTGTGAGGAGCAGATCAGACTCACTTTTAACGCTTCAACACGTCTGAGGGCCGTTAAACATGCTTTTTGAACCGCCATTGATTCGGATGATCAGACCGTTTAGTCCGGGAATCGTCTAGACACCAGTTCTATTTTATCCCAAACTTGATCCTTGGCCAAAAACCACTGAATTAGTCAATGATACGTTAACTCGGGCGGTCAAAAAATCGACCCAGAAATATATAATTAAAAATATATATTTTAATTATATTTTTTAATTTTTATTGTCAGAATGGGCCGTTTGTTCAAACCAGACAATCGAACCATCGACCCAGAAACTGGTGGCCGGAAAGGTTCCATTTCCGGGTCATTTTTTAAAACCATGCCATTCAACTAAAACACACCTATATTCGAGTTTGATTAATTAGATTTCAACTAAAAAATTAATAAATTAATATTTTTTTTATATTTTACTAGTGCAACAGCATCTCCGCATGTATTAACCATATGTGGTATTAATAATATTTGGATTTAACTTTATAATGTGCATTTAAAGTAAGGCATATATTTGTTTTATATTATTATTATTATTATTATTATTATTATTATTATTATTTGCAAGCTTTCAAATGAAAACGATGCTCCAGGAAACACCTGTTTGTTTGGAATCGTTTTTTCATAAAAAAACGGTGCCCCAAGCCACGCCTTAGAAATCAATAAGGCATGGTTTGGAGCAACGCCGAATTTGACATTTCCTGGAGCTGTAGCCCATTGCTACTAACAGGGACCATGACGCAGCACTAGATGATAGGTACCGGTACCGAAAACATTTCCTAGAGCATTGGTACCAAACAGAAAGCATTGCTATTGCTCCAGAAAACATCCTAACAACGTTTCCAAACATAAAAAAAAAAAAAAAAAAAAAAAAAAAAAAGCATTGTCTCATAAAGCAGTCCTTCCAACCCACACGCTGCATCTGCAGCATTGATGCCAAACATATACGAAGTCTGGTTTTCTTGTGTAGGACTGCATTCAGTTAGCAGCAATGCTGAATGTTGAAAAACTATTTGTATTTTTTTGTGTTTTTTTATTTAAATTGTTATATTTTTTTAATAAAATTAAATCAGATCATATTTTGATATCCAACATCTTGATCGGATTTGAATTCGGATCAATACTTATGAGATCGGATCGGATCGGATTCGAATGTATCCTGATTCAAATCTAATCCAACTCATTTGCATCCCTAGCTAGGGTCTTGTATCTTATTGGATTTGACTGCTTTATAGTCTTAGGCTATGTTGCTATCAAATTCAGAGCCGAGGGTTGTAGGTCCCACTTGCTAAGAGCAAAAAGACGTCAAAAGTCCCAAGAATGTTCCTAAGGGTGATGGCTCCAACGGTCGACCTAATCAAAGGATCAGAGTAAGTTAAGGTCATCATAAGAGAGTAAGTGATAGATCAAATATGCATGTATACCTTTAGTTCTAATCGCCTAAGAAAGGAATAATGAAGGATGAATAAGCATCCCGTAGATTGTAGTCACATAGGGGGAGTTAGTGCCAACCACGACCCCTTTATCACCGACCTAGGAGTAAATGCACCAATATCGTGCATTTGCATTAAATTCTCCACAACCATTGAGGATGGGAATTACTCCTTTGCCCTTTGGGTAATTGTCAACCGGTGAAAATACCTCTAATGGATGCCACGTGTCAAAGTCTAATAAATTGATTAAATTTACCTAAGTCAGTCTGGCATTCCTTATTTTAAGGACTTATCTCTTTTTGTGGTTAAAATGGTTTTATAAACATTGAGTTTTCAACTATAAAAAGGAGATAAATCTTTAAAATAAGAAATGCTAAATGCAGCCTTAGTTTTTCTCATGGTTTTTAAAATCGGACCGGAAAAACTAAGAATCAGTCACATGATCGATTCTATTTTTTCCCAAAACCGTTGATTTTGGTCAGTAAGCCATTGAACCGGCCGATTAACCGTTTTGACCATTTTTCAAATTTTTAATTTTCTTTTGTCAGAACAGGCTGACCGTTTAGGTTGAACGGTGGAACAGTTCAAACCGGTAACCGGACCCCTTACCGATTCACTCACTAGGTCGGTTTTAAAAACCATGGTTTTTCTCTTGTTTCCATTGTTCTGTTTGTTTAGCTCAGGTGTGTTTTTGCTCGGATTGTTGTTTGTTGTTTGGCTTTGCCTCTTCAAATGGAAGTTTGTTTTATCAAAAAAATGTAAAAACGAAAGTTTTTTGAAACCAAATCAACTCCTCACAACGTCCCACAGTACATCCCCGCCATGTATTAAAAACGTCTCCCGATGATAATTCTACCAGGAGATATTTTTTCTCTATTTCTCCAGTTGGGGACCTATAATCGCAAAGGACTTTTGCAAGATAATTGATGAAATTTTATGAACCGAGTCAACTGACAACTTCGATGATGTTTGCAAAATAATGTTTGGTTTAGTGGGCAAAACAAAAATCCCCAAAATTTTTTTAATTGGCCCCCTGTGCTAGGAAAAACAAATTTTAATGATTGATTCACTTCTTTCTGTCTTCACACTTTCAAACCTGAGAGTCTTCTATAATACGCGTTGGGTCTGCAGCTTCTTATAGCGAAAAACAATGATGGATTTGTAACTCACTGACGATTTGGGGAATCAATAAATCAAAAAGAAGCATATAGCTAGGACGAGGAGAGGGGCAAGGTGCTCTCAGAAAACTTCTCTCCAGAATTAATTGGAACGGTAAAATATCATATGTAGATGTTCTCAATAGACGGTGGGATAGGACATAGGACTGTGAAATCGGTGTAAGGTGCACTCTGTGAGGAACACAGCCTACGTTCATTGAAATCCCAGTGGGTCATGGTTAATATGCCTCTCGCATCGAAGGGGCTCCCTGAAGGATTTTATGGAAAGGAAGAGAAGATAGGAGGTGAATACACTGGGATTAAAGGCCCCCAATTCCTCGATGGTGTTTGCCCAATTGTGCTAGCAGTGATTTCAATACATTGACTTGCTATTAGCTAAAGAGGTGAATACAAAGGGTTTGGAAACGACAAAGAAAAGGATTTAGGCAATGCATCAGTTGGAGGAAGAACACAAACTACATAATAGTCAGAGTCTGACACAAGCTCAATAACTAATACCAAAGTACCAAAAACTTATCCTCGGTTTAAAAAGAGTATAAATACAAATATATAAACTGTAAAACCTTGTATTTTGTATATATTTGTATTTTTATTCTTTTCAAACTGAGTCTAATTAAAATAAAATAAAGCTTTAGATTCAAAGCATGGTTTTCAAAATTGGAAAAATTGGATTGGCCGGACGATTGGACCAGTTGATTTGAGAACCAGCCAGGCAATTGGTTCTGTTTCACCATAAAATCACTCATGGGCTAAAAATCATTGATTTCTGTTGACTTGAGCAATCGAATCATTGATTTGGACAATGGTTTTTTATCATTTTATTTTAATTTATTATTATTTTTTAAATTAAAATGGGCCATCCATTCAATCCAGATGATTGGACCATTTGACCCAAAAACCGATCTTCAAAACGATTTGGAGGAAAATTTTCTTCCCTTATTCCTCTCCCTTGAACTCAGTTGCGGGAGAAAGGGATGGAAAGAAATAAATAGATAAATCAGTCATGACTTTTGAGATTAAAAAGAGGAAGGATCCTCTCTTTTAAAAGCTTGTTTCATGCAGGGGCATTTTTTTGTCAAAAAAAGAAAGCCTATTTGTTCATTATTTTGAAAAGTTTTTTCAATTAAAGAAATTGATCATTTATTTTGTAAAAAGTGGAATTCAAAATAATTGTAAAAATTGCAAGATACCAATTGGCTGGTAGGCAAGGTCTTGAAATGGAGACTTGGGATCAAATCCTGCCTGTAGGGGTGTCAACTGGATTGGATTTGATCCAATCTGATCCAGTCCAGTGTGAGTCCATTACTAATGGATCAGGTCCAATCCAATCCAATGAATATTTTGAATCATTTTGGACTGGTCCAATTCAACATTGGACTGTCCAATCTGTTCAGATTTATTTTAATTTAGATAAATTCTAACCCAAACCTGGTCCTTTGACACCTATATTCTTAGTTCCTATCAATGGACCAAAATATTGGCTCAATCCAACCCAATCCAATAAATACTTCGGACCATTAAGTCTGGATTGGTCCAATTCAATATTTCTTGTTGGTCTGTTCAATCCATTCAAATGGATTTTGGTTTGGACGAGGTCCAATTCAAAACTAGTCCATGGACACCCTTACATGCCTGAAGCTAGATGTGTAAAACAGGTCGTGCTGCAATCACCAAGGATAACTTGGCCCAACATGGCCCACACCCCAAGCCTGTGCGGACCTGGGCTGGGCCAGACTGCAGGCCATGTCGGGTTGGGCCATAGGCCAAGCCTTGGGCGTGGGCCGAACCATGCTATAATGGTTTTTTACCTTTTTTTTTTTTGAAAATTCTAATTTTTTTTTATTTCTTTGCTAAGTCAAAGTGTAAAACTAAAATATTCAGCTTTCCTTTAGGCTTTGGGAACTATTTGAAAAAATAAGAAATGAGAAATCTAACAAATAAATGAAAAAAATACTTAACCAAATAAGAATGGAATAACAAATTAGAAGAAAAATAAGAATTTTATTTTATTTAAATTTGAATGGTACAAATTACAAAGCTTACAATAGTTAAATACTTGGATGAATGAAATATGAAAACTGGAAAATGGGATAAATTAATATAATATAAAATATACAATATAGTTGCAAATTGAAAATAGAAAATTGCATTGTTAAAAAATAGTAAATAAATTAAATAAAATTAAAACAATATTTACAATAATTTGAAAAAAATGTTATACTACTATTGTTCATGAATCATGGCTTTCATCATCTACTTCAGGTGAAATGTCGGGTTTAGTGTCATGCCCTCCTTTGTTTTGTACTCTGTCTTTAGCATCCAACCAATCTTTAAAGCAGATGCACATTTCTATACTTTCATCATTCATGCAGCTTCTCTTGTCGTCTAACACTTTATTACCTACATTAAAACAAGACACCAATGGAATTGTAGACACTGGAGGGGTGGGTTAGTAGATCACGTGATATAGCGATGAGAATTGGATAATTTTTTGAATATTCACTCCACCAGGCTAAAATATCAAAATTATTTGTTCTCTCACCTAAAGTAGAAAAAATTGCTTATAAATAAAAACTAAATTTAGTAAATGAACATGTTGTTGAAGTTGCGGATTTATGCATTCTACTTATTAAATAAAAAAAAATTTCTCTTCTACCACTACGCTCAAGTTTAGAAGTAGAAGATGCGGCTATACAACTTGTAGAATTATTTTTTATTACTTCATATTCATATAAACTGAACATTTCAAATAATAAACTATTAATTTATTCTTTTTTATTTCTAATTTCAACATTCATATTTTCACAATATGTTTCAAGTAAAATATCTAAACCATCTTTCCTAATCATAAGATCTAATATTGTAGCTAAACAATAAAGATGACAAATGTTCTCCCAATATTTTTTAAATTTATTTTCCACTATTTAAACAATACTTTTAAATTGTAGATTGTTTCTATATTTTGCAAAACAAACACTAATCGCCACTAATTAATAAGGTAAATTATAACACTTATTTTATATTTTAGATTTATAGAATTACGTAACCATTTTTCAAGTTTAATATCTTCAGCTAACAAAAATGGTTGTACAACATGTAAAATGTATTTTGCTAATTCTTGCCTCATTTTTTTTGAGAATATTTAAATGTACCAACCCCTTGCCCCCCGCCTGCCTGTTGAATTTGTGTTTGTGTTGTTTCTCTCCCTTCTTCTTCTTCTTCTTTCTCATGGGTGAGCAAATGTCTGCCCAAATGGTCAGTGCCACCCTTGCTACAATAGCTAAAGTCTTTCTTACTTTTTTAGCAAACAACTATTTTTCCCTTTCCCTTAACCTTCTCTACTTTAAATATTTTCCAAATCGGGCTAATCAACTTAAAGGCCCTCTTTTTGTTTCCCCTAGGCTCTGTTTGTTTGCGATACAAACACCGAACCAGGGTATTTATGCACCTCGGTTTGCATTTGCAAGCATTTGTTTGAAATGTAAAAAAGTAATGATTATCAAAGAAAAAATGCATTTTCTGACACTTTTGTACTCTAAATTACTGTATCTATTTTTTGGATAAAATTTTGTGTTCATTTGATAATTAACTTTTTGACCAAAGTTGAGGCATTGGAGCATAAGATAGTTAGAGCATTTAATGATGGGCCCACACCTTTGCACTGATTTCAAACAAACAGGATGAATGCAAAAACGGTTTAAAATGTGAACTGTGTTTGCATCCATGAACCGAAAAAAGGGTAAATATGTAGTGTGCAAAAACGGTTTAAAATGTGAACTGTGTTTGCATTCATGAACCAAAAAATGGGTAAATATATAGTGTACAAAAACGGTTTAAAATGTGAATTGTGTTTGCATTCATGAACCGAAAATGGGTAAAATATGTAGTGTACATATTTGCGTTTGCATTGCAAACAAATGCAGCCCTAGTATTAGTACTAGGGGTGGAAGTTCCATCAATATCAATAGCATCCATATCGGCACTAACACAAACATGATGCGACTGAATATCGTCAATATAGGACATGTTGAGGAATTGGTTTCGAAAGGAACCGACCATTTTTTTAATTCTAAAAAATAAAAATTAATTTAATTGGACTTACCCAAATTATCGGTTCGAAATCTCAACTTGATTTTAATAGTTGAATCCTTTCAACTCCAAGAGTCCAAGCCTCCCAAATTGCTAATTAACTTAAGATACTTGAGCTGATTGAGCAAGTCTTCTTGTTGAAACTTCAATAAAGTTGAGAATTGGAGAATCAACCAATCAGAGTTCAAACTTTAGAGAATGTATGACAGTATAAGAGAATAGATTAAGAGAATTGTTGAATTTGTGTGATGAGAATGGTGGAGGATATGGCTATTTATAGGAATTGAAAATAATTCAATTGCCCAAAATACCCTAAAAATTAACCGTTTTTTAGTTGTTAGGAGGGGTATTTTGGTTATTATAAAGTTATTTATCACTTTATCCAAAATGCCCTCCTAAACTAGCTGTTATATAGCTGTTAGGAGGCATTTGTGTCATTTTTCTCCCCCCCCCCCCATAACCAAAATACATAAATACCCCCCATATATAGTTATTTATAGCTATTGGAGGATATTTCTGTAAAAAAAAAAATGTTGAAACTAGCCGTTAGGAACCCCCCAACAACTAATTCTCAAACAGGCTGAGTGCAAACTGCTACGAGCCTGTGGGTCGTACTGTGCTACAGGCTGGGTCGTGCCGGCCCATGGACTTCGAACCCCAGGCCCATCATCCTCTACCTTGAGCAACAAATAATAATAATAATAATAATAATAATAATAATAAAGAAGAAGAAGAAGAAAGCCTTTGTTTCGTTTGAGTGTGATGATGATAAATCCCACTTCCAAGTGTATGAGTCTAGATCTAATTGTTAGGCACATGGCAGTTTTGTGCATATGTCGTAAACCTATGAAAAAAAAATGCATTCCCATGTGTTGAGAAGAGGCAACATAAAACTGTGATGTGTCTAGACTCTAGAACGGGTGATTGGAGACTCCTTTACTACTTTACCCAAACCACTTTTGCTACGACATGGTTTTTAGTCCACCCTCAATGTATTATTGTTGTTCACCTTGAAATAGATGAAGTGACGTTAAGATAGGACTACAACAATACATCAAAAGCTGTGATTCATGGTTTTAGCCTAAGCCGTAGCAGAAGTGAACTCTACTAGTCGCGAGCTTGTTGATTAAGCTTTGGAAATGAGAATTTCTAATCTTCATGCATTCAGATGGAAATTGCCTCGAGACTAAGACACACGCATGAATGAACGTAGTAAACGTATCTATGTAACACCAGGCCCACTAAATGATTAGAACCAATTGGTACGTTCAAAAATGATAAAATACTATTGAGGAGGCATTAGAGGGGAGAAAGTTGGTCAATGGGATTTTGGTTTTCATTGATCAACAATCTTATGTTCTTTTTTTAGATTTATGTGGGGATCAAGGAAAGTTTATTTTCTTAGATATCACTTACCCGGGTAAATGACACCCATCTCCTAGGTGGGTAAATAATTTTCCCACCTAAGGGAAAGTTGTCAATACTTGAATGGGACAAATATGCCCTTTTTAATAATAGATTTTTATGACTAAAATAATCATTGCCTTATTTACATGAGAAATAAAAGAACATGGGTAAATGCACTTATTCAGGTAAGTGTTTTCCGGGAAAAACTTACCCAGGTAACTGCATTTACCCAGGTAAGTAATTTACGGAAAAGCCAATGGGGCCTGAATAAAATTTTATTGCATAGAAAAATAGAAATGTAGATTTGCTCTTTTCCTTCCTAAAGATTTTAATAAATTCATGTCAGGTTCTCATGCCCAGAGCTCACCAATTCTTAAAACGTATGGAATGGAACTGAAACAAAAAAAAAAAAAAAAAAAAAAAAAACTTCAGAGAAGTACGGACAATGCAGATCTCTGATTTCCACTGCAGATCTATAAACATTCAAAAGATTCACAACTCACACTCTATGCACCAACGCCCGCACCTACCCCGACAGTACTTTGAGCCTACAAATTCTGACCCTGAGCTGATCGGTCATTCTCCCAAAAAACTTTGCACCCAACCGTACTAACTGGTCCGGGTAATCCAGATTTCTTGTTGATAATCAGGTACCATTTCCGCCCTCGCCTCAGCAAGCCCCACGACCACTTCCATCCAATTCCAACCAAATTTCCAATCGTATTCGTATCAGAATTGCTTGTGGTTGATAACAGCAAAGGAAGTTACAAACATTTATCAATCATGGAGTATAAACAAAGCAACGAATGAGTTCTCTCACTTTCTTCTTTCTAAATGTAGAATGTACAAACAAAACCCAACCAAACGAACACCTTGTGAATTCCCCATGATCCGTTGCGTCTCAGCAATTCCAAGCAAACTCCAGCCAGCTGGAATCATTGGTTAATTGCATTACATTAACGACAAACAGTTTTTTTAAAACCATGCCTCTAATTAATATCTCCACCTCTTATAAAACCTTGCCCTCTATCTAAACAGTTTCACTAAAGAAGCGAAGCCACCCTATAAGGCTTTAGCCTTTCCTAGCGAAGAAGGTTGTATCCCCATAAGTTCAGCTCTCGTTTTTATTTCTGTTTCTTGCAAGACATAGCTTATGGTCGTTTCCTCTCGTCTTCTCCACCCAAACAACCTCTTCTTTCATTACTTGTAATAAGCCTTCATCCCTTGCAACCCAACAAGGTTATATATAATTAGCACAGCAACGTCGATCAAGAAACATCAAAAGAGCCAAGGTTCACAGCAGGGGAATTGAATCATGGAGATTAAGGTAGAGAATGCAGAATCTCAGCATCTCCATGAACAATGCCGTCCCCTCCTTGAAGACACTCAGGTAGCAGATGTTACAGATACAGAACAGAATAGGGAAATTCCACAGATGGAACAAGAAACTGTGATACAGAAGGCCCTCAGCCTGACGTTCAAGAGCACGGCCCATTTAGCAAATCTTCTACCTACAGGGACCGTGCTCGCTTTCCAGCTGCTAGCACCCATATTCACAAATCATGGCCAGTGTGACACCATCAGCCGTTCCATGACAGCATGCTTTCTGGCCCTGTGTGGCCTCTCCTGCTTCTTGTTGTCCTTCACGGATAGCATCAGGGATGGGCGTGGGAAAGTCCGATATGGAATAGCAACCTTCAGAGGGCTATGGGTCATTGATGGGTCTTGCACTGTTTCGTCAGAAATGGCTGCAAGATACAGGATCAAGTTCATTGATTTCATTCACGCCTTCATGTCAATTCTGGTGTTTGCAGCAGTTGCCCTTTTTGATCAGAATGTGGTTAACTGCTTCTACCCAGCACCCTCAAAGGAGATGAAGGAGCTTCTCACAAAACTGCCTGTTGGGATTGGTGCCATTTGCAGTATGTTGTTTGTGGTATTTCCTACCACCCGTCATGGAATTGGATTCCCTCTCTCTCCCCATTAAGCATCTTCTTCTCATTCTTCTCAATTGGTTCATTCATACGGATTTCCATAATTGAATGGGACATTCACGAGTCACGTTTTTACAAATTTCCTTTCAAACAATTCATTATTCAATAATTTCGATTCTCCTTGGAATATGACTTTGTCTATGAACAGAAACCACTGCTGGACAATTTTACGTGGGTGGTTGCAACTCATATTGATTGCTCCAGCTCATGGTCCATCTAATCCTAGTTCTAGCTTTGTAGTTGTAGGCAGGCTTGTAGAGCAATTCGACTGAAACTGTATGATGATGATGTGCATTGCCGACCCATAACCAAACTTAACCCGGTCGAGGCACAATCAAAAAGAACAGAACAGTAGCCTGGTGAATAATTAAACTAAAAAGAGATTGGTTGGACTGACAAATTTGTTTAAATGAATATCTTGGACATGGGTTCACTCTGCCATAACAATTGTCTAACCATTATGCATTTGAGCCCAGATTTCCTACAAACTTTTCCTACCCACTCTCTACCCAACCTGAATTGGAGCCACACATCTCTTAATTCATAATAGACATGTGTAGCTCCAATTCAAGGCGGGTAGAGAGTGGGTAGAAAAAGTGAGTACGAAATCCTGTGTACGCATTTGTAGTTAAATAGATGAATGCCCCCCCTCTTGGTTTGGTCCACCAAGGCATCAACCCGGGTAGAAAAAGTGAGTACGAAATCCTGTGTACGCATTTGTAGTTAAATAGATGAATGCCCCCCCTCTTGGTTTGGTCCACCAAGGCATCAACCCGACTAAAAGTTTGATACTTACCAGGTGGTACACATGGCATCAACCTATCCATGGAAGTTCTGGTGGAGGATCAGACTTTGCACTAGGATCCATGTCAAGGATGCGGGACTTCCAGATGTTTGAAACGTCTTCTGTTAGTCCGCACAGCTTCTACTGGAAGGCTTTAGGGGATTCCATTTATTTCCATGCTCATACCAATAGATGCCTATCTGATACTTTGATGAAAAGCTATCTATAATCTGTGATATCCACTCATGCATGTGGCTTTTGAGTCTCTACTATCCACCAATGAAAGCACATCTCTGGCACCTTTTAGGCTAAGTTTCTTGCGTAGTCCAGCGTATGGAATGCAGGGATTCATCTCTTCTCACACCTTCCAATGGAGAAATGTAGCTTTCCTTAATATCAATAATAAAGGATAATTCCTAAAAATGAAACAATAGAGAAAAGATTATTGGAATCAAATTGTAATCTCATATGGTAAGCAGGTTCAGATGTCTATCATATTGAGATTGAGAATCTTTAATTGAACCATCAAGAAAACATCCAACATACTGCAGTTCATAAGGCCCCATATTAGCAGTGAGTTCAATGCTCACATGATAACATTACAATCCACTAGCAATGCCACAATATTGCAACCATGGATACTGCTAGAAAGAGACACTGCATGCTGCAAATGGGCTGGCCATATATAAACCCTATCATAAGACCCAAACCATCCATTATTGAATCTATACCACATTTTTGTTTCTCTTTACCTTCATGCCCATCTTTTTTAAGAACTGCAAATTTTAGAAGGTTAATGATGTGAAGACAAAAGAATACTAAGAAACACAAATTAGATACCCTAAGAAATGAAGTTTATTGTGATATAGGATAATCTGATGTGGCTGATTCTGATACTTGGGGGTCCTAGGTCTTTAACCAAAATTTTCAGGCTGATAAGAATATGCACAGAATATTTGGTCAAAGGGCATATAGCACAATATGAACCCATATCACATCCTTAAAAACACAATGCTGCCTCTTTTTTCTTTGAGTACATTAAAACACAATGCTCTCTCATGCATAGATAGATGCAATCAAATACAGAAAGTGCATTACAACCAATTAATATAACTGCTTATGAATTATGGCCTTGTTTATGAATATAGTTCTTTCTTTAGAAAAAAGATGCTGGGAAGAAAATAAGAAAAACCATCAATAAGTGATCAGTACCTCAAGATGCCTGCTTCATGGTAGCTCTTCGAAGAAACCATATAAAGCTGAGTTCTGACAAAGCAGACAATCTAACAGGCACAGTGCATACTGCATACGAGCTCAAATAAAACGCACCTTGATGGGGGAACCAGATTCTGTCATTGCCATGAAGGAATTGGACTGGCACTATGCACATTAATGGATGGCATGTAGTTTCATGAATTCTGTCCTTTCAAGTGGTTTTATTCATTGTCTGCAAATGAGATCAATATTGAACATATGGGCAATGCTCAACAAATCCTCCAATGTCTCAAGCACAACTCAGTTAGCACCTTAAGAGCCAACCATGATACATGTGAGCCACAAGCCTGTTTCCAGGCATAAAGGATCTTGTGCAAGATGTGAAAAATTGCATGATATTGTGTAGGCCTCAAGCAGTATGCACTCCAGAGAGAGGTCTTTTTATCAAATAACAACTTCCTATAGTGGAGTCCAGAATGGCTGCAAGGATGCAAGATCTTGCTAAAAATCAAACTTTGGGCTCAAGAAAGTCCCGCATCAACTCAACTTGCAGCAACTCAGCAACTTCTCGCACATTCCTTCGACTCCAGAATCCATCAACAACAGAATTCCATATGGCCTTATCAGGAACACATCCTTCCAACACCATCTCATTGACAAGGCGAGCAGATTTGTGAATGTCGCCTATCTTAGAAAAACAACTTACAAGAGAATTAAATGTCTGAGAATCAATGGAGATGCCTCTGGTACGTGTACTAAGATACACTTGAAAGGCTCGAGTTGAATCATTATCAGTACAAAGGCCCTGAACAACCATATTATGAATCTTAACATGAAGGCTCCAAGTTAGACGATTAGGTGAGATTCCCCCAAGAACCATCTCATCAAGGAAATTTGCAGCCTCTTGGAATTTAAAGGAATCACAGAGACCATGTATAACTTTTCCATACAACCCTGCATCTGGTTTCAATCCTTGAAGCTTCATCCTGTCAAATACCTCCAGTGCTTCCCTAATCTTTCCTTCATTGCAAAGTCCATTAATCAAAGCACTATAAGTAATCATATTTGGGGAATAGTGCTTACTAACCATCCTTTCCAGTAACCCAATGGCTTCTGAAGATTGTCCGCTCTTGCAGAGACCATCCATCAAAGAACTGTAAGTAACTACATTGGGTTCAATACCTTTGCTACTCATCTCTTCAAATAATTTTATGGCTTCATCCAAACTGTTAGACAAGCACAAACCATGAATCAAAGACGTATACGTAACAACAGTGCATGAACAACCTTTTGTTTCCATCTCTTTGAATAGCTCCTTCGCTTCTGCAATCCTTCGCATTTTACATAACCCATTAATCAAAGTACCATACGTGTAAGAATCAGGAATGCATCCACGGTTGGGCATTTCTCTGAATATTCTAAAAGCAGCATCCATTGTCCCACTGTTCATGCAAAGAGCCTTGATCAAAACATTGAGTGAAGCAGTATTGGGAGGAAAACCCATTTCTTTCATGTGCCTGTAAATTTTTTTGGCTATCTTCAACTGGTTATTATCAACAAGAATAGAACAGATGGTGACATAAGATTTTTGAGTGGGTTCACACTGGAATTCCTTCATATTGTGAAAAATTCTGAGGGCATCAAGTGGCCTGTGAGCTCGCCCATAAGCTCTGCAGATGGAAAGGAATATGCCTTCTGTAAGATCACACTTCTCCTCCTTCATTCTACTGAGGAGCTCCTCAGCTGATCTGAACTGATTAGCTGAAACTAATTTGGAAATCATGACTCCAAAGGTGTTGTGATCATGTCGGAATCCATTAGTATACTCACCTGTTGCTGAATCAAAGATGAGAATTGCTTTCCGGATGTCTCTTTCTGCTCGTATCAGCTTCTGTACTTGGGATGTTGTGATTTGTTTTGACCATTTGACTAGTGTCTTGTTGCTCATTGCAGTGGTTCCCCTTAAGAATCTACTTAGTGTTGCAAGAAATTAAGAAGGTAAAGTATTTGGTTTGCGTTCAACCTGACTTTAGTGTTGCAAGTCTTTGTATTTGGCTAGAAAGCAATATTCTTGGGAATCATGCAGAAGCAGAAGCACCTGGACAAATTATGAAATTAGAATCAGGTCTCACAGACATAAACATAAATTTGGCCTTGGATGCAGCCAGTGCCCTGCTGTGCTATGGGCATAATGACAATGACAGAGAAATATTATGAGAGCAAAACTAAATGGTAGCCTAATATTTAGAATTACAAATGCATGTTATGGAACATTGGCCTCTCGTTGCACATTAGTCAGATAGGAACTTGAGAGTATTGGGGTTTTTATTCTTTTTTCGGATTTTGATAATGGAAAGTTGGTCAATGGGATTTTAATTCCCATTGACAAAGAAACCCATGTTCTTTTTTCAGATTTATGTGGGGAGTAGGGAAAGTTTATTTTCCTGGGTATCACTCACACGGGTAAGTGATACCCATCTCCTAGGTGGGTAAATAACTTTCCCACCTGGAGGGAAGTTGCCAACACTTGAACGGGACAAAAATGCCCCTTTCAATAATGGATTTTTATGGCTAAAATGGTCATTGCCTTTTTTACTTGGGAAATAAAAGAACATGGTAAATGTACTTACCCAGGTAAGTCTTTCTTGGAGAATACTTACCCAGGTAACCCAGGTAAGTAACTTACCGAAAAGTGAACATGGCCTTAGTGATAAAACCCTTATTACCCTCGAGATTTAACCACTTATTTTTCAAATATACATGAATTCTAAATGATGACCCCAAAATTCAAATTGATCAACTAAGCAACCAAGAAAACAATGACATGAATGCTAGTAAATAGGATACAAAGATGAACAGGAAAGAATAGAAGAGAATGGTTACAGAATATACAAAGTAGAGTTTCATCTTATAAATTTCAAAGAAGAAAAAGAAAGCATATTGGAATATTTCTCCTACCAATTTTCTCAAACAGTTAGTATGTTGTAAAAAGTAGTGTAACTTCAACCTTTTATTGAATGTCCAAAATAATGTTCTCCATAATAAAGAATAAGGAAAAGTTCGATGTTTCCAAAGTGGCAAAGTGCACCTACTATAATTCTCCTAGAAATAATGAATTGCTTGAAACTATGAACCAGAACCCAGAAGATGAAGATCAATAGAAACCCGAAGCGAATGTTGAAAAGGGCTTCTTCCTTGGAAAATAAAACTAGAAAAGTGGACAAAGAAATGATAAAGAAAACAATATCAAATAGAGGAGAAATAACTTACCATATTGTTGCTTCTTTATTGCTAACTAATTTCACGTTTGTGATCATAGTCCAATGAGACAAAGGACAAGTTTTTTATGTCTTCCCTTTGTTCCTACATTAAGTGAGAACTAATTCTGATTTCTGATGTAACCCTATTTTGGTTGAACGCTCAAAAGAACATTACATATGGCTATGAATGATAGATAGTCCAAAGAGAGATGGTTAGAGCAATTCAGGTCAGGCCTAGATCCCTGGTGGTAATTGGGTGCGGCAAGCTGCAAGCAGCCGCATCAAGTCTGTTCATATCGGGTCGGATTCGGTCCAAATTGACCAATTCGGTAATAGAAAACCCAACTCGATCTCCGGTCCACTCAAATCATATTTTTTTTGGGGTTTTACCGTTCAGTTTGCAGTTCAAATCTGAATTCTGAGGTGGAGTGCAGTCTAAAAATCCCTTTTTTTTTCTTTTGATAGATTGAATAACAGAAAAACCAACTTGATCTCCAGTCCACTCAAATCAGGTTTTTTCTTTTTTTAAGAAACAGACAAAGAAAGGGTGATTTCTCATTTCTCAAATGATTAATCCAGAAAATATCACCTTGTTATGTTTGAGCTTCTAAGAAGCCAGTGGCGTAATTTCGATGACGACGGGACCATAAAGTGAAGAACTTCCATCCGACAATACCTGATTTGGTCCATCGAAATGGATTTATATTGGAATGGGTAGGGTTGAACCAATATCCTCCCTATCCATGATGAGTACACGACTTCCCCAAGCCTAGGGTTGGGGATGGGGATTGTTTTAGTGGGGTGGGGACGGTGATTAATAGGAATTCTCGATCGAGGTTGGAGTCAGGGATGAAAATTCGGGTCTTCGTGGGAAACCTATCCCCGTCGGGGATTGGGAATGGATAACAAATTTTATACCTGATGGGGATCAGGGACGGGGATGGGGGTTAATTTCAGAATCGGGATTGGGGACAGCTGGACAGGAAATATGATCCCCGCCCTGTTGTCATTCCTAGATAAGACTAGGGGTGTCAATGGACCGGGTTTAGGTTGGACAATTGGACCCAATCTAAATTAAAACCAATTTGAACAAGTTGCATGGTCCAATACGACATTAAGTTGGATCAATCCAGTCCAAAATATCCATCAAATTGCATTGGGCCTGGTCCATCTGTGATGGACCCATATGGCATTAGATTAGGTTGGACCAATATCCGGTCATTGTTAGCCCTAGTGATTGGTTGGTAGATGGTTTGATATGAAACCCACATCCAACCCAACCCACCCATTTACCACCCCCTAGTCTCCCCAATTGCAAGCTATTTCTCTAACTAGCATTGGTATCTCCATGATGCCAACAATGTCTGAGACAAATCCATCGTTGCCACTGACATAGGGGGTGTTTGGGTCCATTGCAAAACGTTTTTTCATGAGGCTATTTGGTTCCATTATTGTTTCCTGAGAAAACGGCACCACGTAGAAGCCACGTCCAATGTTTTCAAAACCAAACCGGACTGGATAGTCGGATTGGAAAGACCGAGAACCGGTCATTTGACTGGTTCCATTTTACCCCAAAACCGCTATTTGGCCAAAAACCGTTGATTTGGTCAACAAATCATTGGCTCAGGCGGTCAAACCATTGAACTGTTCGACCAAGTAATTGTTTTTGGCCTTTTTTGGGTTATTTAATTTTATTTTTTTTTTTGTCAGAGCGAGCTATCCATTTGGACCAAATGGTCAAACTGTTCGAACCAGAAACCGAACCCCGGAACAGTTCCCTATCCGGTCCGGTTTTAAAAACCTTGGCCACATCAGCCACCATATTAGAAAACACTTTGTAAAAAGAAAAAGGCACCAAAATGGTGTTTTCTAAGATGGACAATTTTTTGAAAATAATGGGAAAACTTCTTTTTTACTGTTTTTTGAGAAAACAGCTAATTTCAATGTGTTTTTTGCCTTTTACTTGTGGTCCTACTTATTTTAAAACCCCCCATCATCTACGAAAAAATCAACTTATGCCAGATAGGCCCAAATCTCCCATGATTATAACCGCCAAGGGGAAGGGTGAGGTTTAATTACCAATGTTTTTGCCACTTGAGACCAATCTCTAATTATGGCATCTATCATGATGCAATCGAATTCCTTTAGACATGGTTTCCAACTATTTTTATCATATATATACATGCTTTTTGTAAACAAAAATAAATAATATAATAAATTTATAAAAAATACAATTTAAATAACATATTTATAAATAAATAAATAATATATATAAGTATTATATATATTTATATAAATAAATAAATAACATATATATCAGATTGGATAGGGTTTGATCCAAACTCAATCCAATTTCTGGTCAGCTCCTATCATCCGATCTGATCTGAAGATCCAAAATATGCTTATCTGAATCTGAGAATATAGGATCGAACTTCGGATCGGATCATTGAATCATGATTCGAACCATTTGCACCCCTACCTTAGTATAAATATTTACAATGAGCTCTTTATTGCTTTTAGCTTTCTCTTTAAAAATTCTGTTATTTCTCTCTTCCCATAAACTCCACAAAGTAGCTGCCCTAGCTCATCGAACCATGATTCAAACCATTTGCACCCCTACCTTAGTATAAATATTTACAATGAGTTCTTTATTGCTTTTAGCTTTCTCTTTAAAAATTCTGCTATTTCTCTCTTCCCATAAACTCCACAAAGTAGCTGCCCTAGCATATCACAACAAGAATCCAATTTCTTGGCACTATCTACTACCAAAGTCATCCTATTGAAAGCCCTAGGCAACCAAAAAAAATGAACGATTGAATAGACTTGGACAATATCCTTTCGGTCCACAAAACTAATGGATGATCAGATTTCGAACCAATCCAATCCAATGTAAAACTTCAGACCGTCCATACTGATTCAATAGTTAAGGTTTGGACGGGGTCCAATCCAAACTCAGTCCATTGACAGCAGTAAAACTCACCCTATATTTTTTTCCCCAAAGTGCTAGTTGCGGGATTTGATTCCACATCAATGCTGGAACAAATCAGCTAACACACCAATGAACCAGCACTCGGTGGGTGGTCTCCGGTCATAATATCCGTATTTGATGATGACCATCAAGTAGATAGTGAAAATAAATCAACTTCAACACATGAATCATACAGTCAATGCCCACATATTATGGTTCAAAAAGGTCCACCATTAACAGATCAGTCTCTTTTCTAATGTGGTTCAAAAACAGTCGTCATTAAAAAAATTGCTATGGTCTTGGAACCCTAACAACCCTTTTTAGAACCATAAACCCAATACCATTACACCACCTAAAACTTTTTTTTGAAAGGTGAATACTATATTTAGAGGTGGCAATTGGGTGGTTTGGGTTGAGTTTCAACCCAACCCATCTAACCCGCCAACCCATTAATGACCCAATTAGATAGAATTAAATGGGTTGGGTTCAACCCAAACCACCTGAATCCAACCCAACCCATTTAGATAAAATAATGAAAATTACACAAAAAATAATAAAAATTGCATGAAATAAAATAGAAATTAAACAAAAACAAAAAAAAATGCATAAAATTAATAGAAATTACATAAAAATTCATCAAAAAAATAGAAATTACATAAAATTTTGAAAAAAAAAATTACAAAAAAAAACTGAAATTGCATAATTATATAATAAAAGTTATAGAAAAACATAGAAAATGAAGAAAAATAACAGAAATTACAAAAAAAAACAAAGAAAAACTAGAAATTGCAGATAAAAAGAACAGAAATGCGAGAATCACTATTGAAATTTCAACTTTGGCAAAGAAATTAAATCTCAAAGTTGTCTCTTAACCCAAGAGCCTGACACATAAGAGCTGAATAATCTGAGTTCAAAATAATCTGACACCCAGTCTCTCTCAAATGAAAAGGTGAAGAGAAATTTGAACCATGAATGGGAGAAATTGGGACCCTCTGGCTTAGAAGGGTTGCTCTTCCTTTGGAATAGCCATTCAAGCTCATTTAGGAAGTGCAGAACATCTTCCCTGGACTGTGGCCGCCCTAAATCCTGAAACTTATCTTCTGTAACGATGCAAGCTGTTAAACTTGATAAAACCCTGATTCAGCCCCTCAAAACTGAGGACCACATGCTTGCATCTGCCTCAAATGGCATGCAGTTGATTAGATTCATTGCCTCTACAAGAAAACCAGCACGAGCAAACAGATCAGTCATGCATGAGCAGTGTTCACTCTCTGGCTCAATATGATAATCTTCTTTCATTGTATAAAACCATCTCTCTCCCTCACTGACTAATCCACAATGGTTGCAGGCAGACAATACACCTGAAAAGGTGACATTGTTTGGACCAACACCCACATGTCTCGTCTCATCAAACAACTTCAATGCTTCAAGTCCATAACCATTTGTAGCATAACCAACCAACATTGAGTTCCATGGGACTTCATCAGATTTCACCATCTGATCAAACAATTTCCGTCCATCTTTAATGTTACCACACTATGGCTGTCAAGGATCAAGCATGTATTAAACCTGTTTAGAGAGGCTATTATTTTCTAAGAAAACAGGTCCTTTTCTTCATTTGATAGAAGAGTTTAAGATTAGAATAAACCAGAATTCTGATATTGCACAAAAATTCCCGCAGAGTTGATTATCCTTTAACCAGAAAAGGGAAAGAGAAAAAGAAAGAAAAGAAAAATAAAAAAACAGATGTAAGCAATGGCTGATCACATGGTATGGGGTTCTCAACTGCATTAAAACAAATCAGCAGTATATTCTTTTGTTGTTAACATGGAAAGTTTTAGTACATATGACCTATTTTCTTCTTTACTACCACCAAATAAGCAATGTGCAGGGTCCACTTTTCTTCTTTACTACCACCAAAAGAAAAGGACCTTTTTTTTTGGAAAATAATGGTCTCTCTAAACAGGTTTATTTACAGTGCAAAACTTAACATGAAACAAATTTTCTACAAAGTTAGATAAAAATGACCCAAACAAAACTTAACATTTGTACTGATAAAAATGAATAGATTGCAAACAAGCTGAGCCGAAGGTGCAGTTGAGTTGGTAATACAAGCAAGAGAAGGAAAAAGAGACAAGACAGTGCAAAGTAATTCCAATTAAACTTCTTTTGACTAGACATCTTCACACCCAAGTCCCAAGTCCCAACCATATATCAGGACGTGAGTGCCACATGCATTGACATTGACCGTATCTGTTTTAATGATTCACCTTTCATCATTGTTTGGGTGTGATTAGTGACTATGACTCTGTGAGACTGTGAGACATTCACTTTCTTCTAAATCAATTTGACCTCATAATCTAGAATTCTCATTCTCTTGATTACTCCACCTAGAAAACAGATAAAAGGAAAAAACCCAACTTCAAATTTCATACACATCAGCCTTATTATAATCTGCAACAGTGTGAATGATTCATGGCATGCATCATTTATTGTTTTTCATGCATATTAAGAGAACTGTGTTAGTGTTACGATCGATGGGGATGGGGCACATGAAATAAACTATTTACCATAAGAAGGCTGAGCCAGATGCTACCTTGGTCTTCAGTCTACCTTGTCAAATCATACAAGAAACCATTTCCCATAAGAAGGCTGAAGACCAACCTCGGCCTAACCCCTAACTTCTTTCCCTCTTTTCCTTTTCTCTTTTTCTTTTCTTTTCTTTTTTTCCATCAATAAATACACCACCCAGCCCCACTAACTGCCCTCCTCCTTCCACCAGCATTACTTCACTTCACAGTCTCTCTCCCTCTCCACTCCACCTCCCATCTCTCTGTCTCTCTTTCTCTCTCTGCACTATAATCTTTAGGTCTTGTCTAGAAAAACAATCTTTAGTGAATTCAAACAATCATCTTGACAAACAATTAATTCTAGCTGCTAGCAAACCAAAACCAATGGGCTATTTCTCTCACATTCTACAAGAATTTAGCATGTTGTAAATCCAATTTGAAAGATCACCCACTGGTTGGTGAAGCTGTCTATTTCCCAAATAAGCTTTAGGCATCACCCTGAATCATAGAAATCAGCACTAACAGATTTTAGGGAATCAACCGATGTGGTAATTTTATAGATGGGAAACCTAGCAAAGCAATTCCTCCAATCAAACATTCCTAAGCATGTGATGGGCACCACATTTTGGTCATTTAAAAGTGGCTATTTGTGTTGTGACTTCAACAAATGGAGGGATCTTCAATTAACCTTTTAGGTGATTCTAGAACAAAATCAAAACCTAAACGAACTAATGCCATATCAAAACCTAACGAGGAATGAATGAAAGAATGTGAGGACATATCTGCATGAAAAAAGCAACACCAGTGAAGAAGGATGACAAAAATCATGAATGAGTAACAGTAGAAAGTCTTGGGCCGTCCACTAGTCAATTTTGATTTTCCCCCATCTTGTAGAAAGTCTCATTTGGGTCCTCTAGTAACAGTTCTGATGTGTCCCTCTTTTAGATACATTAAGACATTGTTTTCCTAGTCTAAATTGATTTTTTTAACATTACAAGATAGCCCACAGGAGTGCTTTCAATTTCTTATGATACATTTGAAGGTTACTTAGTTTCTTCCACTTCCCAAACAAACTTGGATTCAATTCCCCTGTTAGTGCATTACTGTGTAAATAGAGTTGTGAAATATGGGTGAGGTTAGCTAGAGAAAGAGGTAGGATACCGGAAAGTCGGTTCATAGACAAGTCAAAGTAGGTAAGCTTCGGCCAGTTTCTAAAGAAATTATAATCTATACCATCAGAAATTACAAATGGCAACTGAAAACTCTGAAAAATATTTTCAAAAAGTCCTACTCATCAACGTCTTGGATTTTCAGAGATTAAATATTCAATATTGAAATGTATGCAGCAGGCTAGTCATTTATTGTACAAAGCCATAACCTGAATCTGTGACAGTTTTCCTCATCACATGGTAGAACTTCATATGCTAACTTGATAACCATAAAAGAAACTAAATGATTAAGTTGCAGTTCTCACAGAAAGAAGGCTTCCACTGCCTGGAAAACTCTGTCAGTGGAAGTTCCTCGCTAGATGTAGATGGAAGTAAACCCTGCTTCTCAACCCACTGGCGAGACAAGGTTAAGGATACAGAGAGAGAGAGAGAGAGAGAGAAATAAAGAGAGTTTGAGTACCTGAAATGGCAGCCTAAATCGACGTATTGGTCTCTGCTAAACCCTAGAATTCGTCCTTCCCTCTGCGTTCTCCGATAGCCTTAATCGCCGTATCTCTGCTAGAACCTAGAGTTCCCTCTTCGTTCTCCAGTATTGATCGAATGGTCTCTGCTAAACCCTAGATTTCATCATCTCCTCTTATCGTTCAGGCGTTCTCTTCTCTCAGTTCTGTGTCTGTATCGAGTATTCTCTGTGACTCTCTGCTCCTTGGTGGGTTCGATGGTTAACCATCGATTAAAGCCCGTGCTTATTGGGTTAATCGACCCACAACGACCCGGAATTAAATAAACGGGTTCGACCCATTAATAATTGGGTGGTTGGGCGGGTTCAGCGGGTTGGGTCAAAAATTGCCGCCCCTAACTATATTAACACACAAAGGATAATAAAGGGTATCTCTTCTAGATAATCTGAACTTACAAAAGAAGAAGAAGAGTGAGATTTAGTTAATTGGGAGTATCCATATGCTGAGGTTCCTTAGCAACAAAAGTTAACTTTTTTGAGGCTCCTTAGCAACATCCTAGTTTTCAACAAAAGCAAGTGACATGACGAGGGAGTATCCATTTGCTGCATAAACGTTCTTATCAACTGCTTAGCATCAAAACACAAACAGACTTCTTTAAAATTTCAGTTTTATAATTCCAGTAAAACCTGCAAAATAGCAAATAGTTCAGCTTGAATAACATAATTAACTTGAGAGATTCATCCTCCAATTATTTTTATACAGGATAAATTCCGAGATAAAATGATGATGCCATAGATAAATAGAGTCCAAAATTTTTCCTGCATCTGAAAACACAATAAAATCTGTAGTTTGAGATATAAGAAGAGAATATTTGCTATCCCTAGGTTGATTTAAAAGAGATTGGGAATCATTGATGCAACCCATGGTGAGGTGAAAATATTGATTAACATCTTTGCAATTGACACAGGTAAATTTGATGATTTTGAAATGATTTTTCATTTCGAGCAAACCAAATATGATACCACGCCATGGCAATCCAACCTAGAACATGCATAAAAAGAGATTGCTCAGGGATTAAATTATGAAAATTTTGAATGCCTGTAATCCAAGAATTTTGAAAAATATGTTGCAGTTGAATATTCCAATGATTGGTGAAGAGAACAACTTGGGCAAATTGGCATTTAAGAAATAGACGGGGTAAGGATTCTATTTCAGTATTACAAAAAACACAAAGTTTTTGATGATCTTCTAAGCAAAGACATTCTTTTACTAGGATGAAATTGTTAATGATTTGCCATGAAAATAATTGGAAACAGGGAGGGATAGATAATTTCCATATTTTTGTTAGACAAAATTGTAAATCAGGAGTGATATTCGAAAGAAGCATGTGTATTTCCTTCTTATAATTTTCATTTACCAAATATTTTCTAGAGCTATGGCTCTCCCAAATCCAAGAAATATCATTATTAGTAGGATAGACAAGTGTTCTGAGAATTTTGGTAGCTTATGGGAGAAGAAATAAAGAGTGAATAAGGTTCTCATTCCAGGTTCCTGACACAAGAAAGTTGAAAATATTTAAATTAGGAAGACGGGGGGCTAAGGGAAGAGAAACCCAGTAGAATTTAGAATCTGATTGTATCCAAGGGATTTGATAAATCAAGAAGGATGAATCTCCATTTACTAAATGCCCACATTCAGAAGATAATTCAATTAATTTTGGACAAATATATTTCCAGTAAATCGAGCTTGAAGCAGGAATAGAATAAGGAAAGGTAGTAAGGTTTTTGAGATATTTGGATTTCCAAATCTGAGCCTAGAGTTTATGTTATTCATTAAGGAATTTCCAAGCAACTTTCTTAAGAAGGCTTTGATTTACTAGATTCAATTTCTTAAATCCAAGGCCTCCATGAGATTTAGGCAAAGTAAGAGTGTTCCAAGAACACCAACGGTAAGGGTGTTTATGATTATTTGACATACCCCACCAAAAGTTCCTAATTGTTTATTCCATGCTTTCAATAGTCTTTTGAGAGAACTTAACAACAGATTGGATTAAGATTTTCTTACCAGCCCAGCTTATTGCCGAAGCCCTCCAATTATTTAATTTGGCTTTTAGATTTTCAAGAATATAGTTCAAGTTAACATGTCTATTCCTAGACCAAAAAAGAGGATGACCCAAATATTTATAATTTCGGTTTAGAGGACCAATATTGATTTGCCTTCTGATCATACATTGTAATCTAGGATGGATATTTTTATTGCAATAAATTCCAGATTTCTCCAAATTGATTAGTTGACGAGAGGCATCCTAGAAATCCTTTAGAATTTGACTAAGGTTATCAATTTCATCTATATGGGCTCTTAGGAATAACATTACATTGTCAAAAAAGAAAAGGTGGGAAATTTTTGGAGAAGAGGGAGTAAGAGAGATACCTTGAATTTTCCCATCTTGTTCAAATTTAAAGAGAAGTTTAGAAAGGCCTTCCATATCTAAAATAAATAAATAAGGAGATAAAGGATCTCCTTGACGAAGACCACGAGAGGGGTAAAAATGTCCTTCGGAAGTGCCATTGATAAGGACTGAAAATGAAACAGTTGAGATATATTCCTTAATCAAGAGACAGAAGTTCTCAAAAAACCCTAACAGAGACATGACTTTAAGAAGAAAAATCCATTCTAACTAATCATAGGCTTTTGTCATGTCTAATTTTAGAGCTAAATAGCTTGTGCCTCTTTTTCTGTGTTTAAGGAAATGAAACATTTCCTGAGTAATGATATAATTATCTGACACTTGACGGCGGAACAAAAGCTACTTGATTGGGAGAGATACACTTGTCCAAAATAGAGCGGAGACGATTAGTTATCAGCTTAGTTATGACTTTATATATAACATTACAAAGGCTGATAGGTCGGTAATCCTGGACTTTTGTACAATCAACATTTTTTAGGAATAAGACAAATAAACGTGTGGTTTAGTCTTTTCAGAAGTTTTTTATTTTGGAAAAACTCCTGGACTACTGAAACTATGTCTGGTTCCATCAGCTCCCAATATTGTTTAAAAATAATGGCTAGCATCCCATCCGGACCTGGAGATTGGAGATTCCCAATGCTAAAAAGGGTAGATTTTACCTCCTCGAGTGAGGGGGTAGTTAGGAGCATAACATTATCCTCTTCAAAGTAGGGCTGCTCATAAGAAGACCCGACCCGAGTCAGTTGGGTTTTCTTCAGCACCGGTCGGTTTCGGGTTGTAAAAAATCATAAACCGACGATTCGGGTTGGTTTCGTTTTCATGTGTGAAAACCAAAACCAACCTGAACCGGACCGACTTAATAGTTAGTTCCTAGTTAGTAGTTACAACCTACTTAGTTCCTAATTTACTAAGTTGTCTCTATCCTAGTTACAACCTAGCTTAATTTCTAGTCTTCTAGTTAGGAACGACATTAATGCCAAGTATTGTAAGACAACTAGACAAGGAATTTTTTTTTAAAAGTTTAAAGAAAAGAATCAAAGGATCTTAGTTTCTATGGTCTTTTACACCAAATAGACAACCAATTACAATTAGAATTAAGTGTCCTTTTTTACTTAGATTAGAAGGTTTCTTGAAATATACAAATTTCAGTCTTCTTTCTCTAATATAGTTTGACTTTATATTTTCTTGATAACTTCTATTCTAACTTGGTCTGCCCCCCTTAGCCCTTCAGCTCAAGCACAATCTCTAATACAATTTGACTCTCAAGAATCAAAAATTTGAAATTTCAAGTTCTCAAGTCTCAACTTCAAGACATCACTCGAACTTGGTTCTCCCATCTTCTCATTCTCTCAACTCAAGCTCAAGTCTCAACTCTCAACTTCTTAAGACTCAAGCAACAACTAACAAGCATCACATTCAGTCATTCAAAGGTTAGTATTTTTTTATTCAATTATTTTTTAATTTAATGCATGTTACAAGTTGATATATTTTATTTGTGTTTTGTCTAAGTTTAAGCTTTGAAAAAAATCCGGTTAATGTCGATATATTTGTACAAAAAACTTCAGTTTTGTATGAAAAATCTAATTTATTTAAATATATATTTTGTATTTAAAACTGTTAAATAAAGATATTTCGGTTTTGCAGAAAATATATTTTTAAATATTATATATAATGTGTATTTCCGAAATATATATATATGTGTGTGTGTGTGTGTGTATATATATATATGTGTGTGTGTGTGTGTGTGTGTGTGTGTATTTTTATATTATTATATATTTCAGTTTTAATTTTTCAATATATTCCAGAAAAGATATTCTGAAATTTTATATATAATATGTATATTTCTGAAATAAAGAAATAAATATTATATATATAAAGCTGAAATATAGTAATATATCTGAAATATATATTCCATAGATACATATCTGATATATTTCGGAATATATATTTTTCATATGTATATATTTGAAATAAATTAATAGATATTTATAGTAATTTCATAATTTGCACAAAAACTATGTATTTTTATATTATTATCTATTTCAGTTTTAAATATATTCTGAAATTTTATATATAATATGTAAATTTCCGAAATAAATAAATAAATATTATATATAAAGCGGAAATATAGTAATATATATCTGAAATATATAATAAATAATATATATATATATATATATATATATATATTCATAAATATATATCTGATATATTTCGGAATATATATTTTTCATATATATATTTGAAATATAGTAAAAGATATTTATAGTAATTTCATAATTTTCATAAAAACTATGTATTTTTATATTATTATATATTTCAATTTTAAATATATTCCAGAAAATATATTCTGAAATTGTATATATAATATGTATATTTCTGAAATAAATAAATATTATATATATAAATCAGAAATATAGTAATATATCTGATATATTTCGGAATATATATTTTTCATATATATATTTGAAATATAGTAATAGATATTTATAGTAATTTCATAATTTGCACAAAAACTATATATTTTTACTGAAATATATCAGATGTATACATATATATATATATTCAAAATCTAAAATATATCAGATATATATAATATCAGAATATATATTTCCAAAAATATTATATATATATATATATTCTGAAACATGTTTTTATTATCTTATATATTTCAGTTTTATTGATGTTAGATAAAAAAATAACATATATAGTTTTTTTATTATAACCAATTAGTTGTTTTTTTCTTAATTTGTTACAATAGGGATGTTCATCTTGAGAAACTCAATAATCGTTATAAATTTATAATGGTATTTTGTTTTTAGATGGATCCTAAAATAAATGAAAATGTGCATGGGGTTGATGAAGTTGAAGATCCAATAGCAATGGATTCAAATCAACAAGATTCTAAAGCTGCAAATCGGGTAAAAAATCCCCTCGCTCCTCATAAAATTACTAGAACACAGCCCACTAAGCAAAACAAAAGGTAATGTTCTAGATTAAATTAAAAATTTTGGGACCATTTCACTAAAATGGAGGATAAGGATGAACCTAGGGCTAAATGTAACTATTGTGGCAAAGATTACGCATGTGACACAAAAAATCATGGCACAAGTAACATATGGAGTCATTTGCAACAACAATACATGAAATATCCCTATAAGTTTGATAAAAGGCAAAATATATTATCTTTTGAGCCTTAAAATGAAGGAGGAGAAGATGGTCTCACTACTGGTAAGCTAAAAGCAGTGACTTTAAGTGTTGAGGAAGCTAGAAAGGAGCTTGCTAAAATGGTTATAATTGATGAATTGCCTTTTAGGATTGTGGAGGGGGAAGGATTTAAGAACTACTCTCGAACTTTGCAACCTAAGTTTACAGTTCCATCCCGTATCACAGTTTCTAGAGATTGCATGAAAATTTTTCTTGATGAGAAGATGAAATAGCAAAAAGTGATGAAAAATTAACATATATGTCTTACCACTGATACTTGGTCATCAATCCAAAATTTAAATTATATGTGCTTGACAACACATTTGATTGATAGTGAATAGAATTTAAACAAAAAAAATTTAAACTTTTATCAAGTTCCTAATCACAAGGGATAAACAATCGGTAAGACTATTGATGATTGCTTGCTAGAATGAGGCATTGATGGAATTTTTACAATTACTGTTGATAATGCAAGTTCTAATGATGGTGCAATTAGATATTTAAAAAGAATAACTAAGGATTGGAAAGACACCATCTTAGAACATGAATTCATGCATTTAAGATGTTTTGCTCATATTGTGAATTTGATAGTGAAATAAGGATTGGAAGACTTACATGAGTCTTTTCTCAAAATACAAAATGCAGTAAGATATGTGAGACCATCTCCATCTAGGTTTCAAACTTTCAAAAGGTGTGTTGAGAATGAGAAAATAGAAAATAAGAATCTTGTATACATTAATGTTTTGACTAGGTGGAATTCTACCTATTTGATGTTGGAAGTTGCTGAAAATTTTGAAAGAATTTTTGACCGATTAGGTGAGGATTACCCAATATATCTCTTATACTTTGAAGGTGGTGATGAGGATGAAAATGAGGAGAGTGGAGGTGGAAATTGGAGAGGAAAAGGGAGAGGGAATAAGCATGTTGGGCCTCCTAATTATAATGATTGGGACAACGCCAGATGTTTTGTGAAGTTTCTAAAACTTTTCTATAATGTAACATTGCGGTTTTTGGGGTCTCTTTATGTCACATCGAATGCATCTTTTCATGCACTTGGGGCATTGTAAAGTAGGTTGGTTCATTTGTCTAGAAGTGGAGACAGTCTCTTGAGTTCTATGGTAGAGCACATGAAACGGAAATTTGATAAATATTGGGAGAACCTTGAAAATCTGAATTTTTTGTTATATGTTGCTATTATTTTGGATCCTTGTTATAAATTAAAATATGTGAAAATTTGTTTTGGTCAAATATATGATAGTTTGAGGGCTAAAGAGATGACTAAGAGAGTAGAGGAAACTCTTAATCATTTATATTACCATTATCATGATCATGAATGCAATTCAAATTTTAATGCTGAACATGAAGCATCAAGTTCAAATAAAGCTTCTAATGAGATGGATTTTGATGATAATGAAAATGATACATAGAGATTCTTAGCATCTCAATTTGCAAAACACTTAGAAAGTGTAGAAAGTAAATCTGAGGTTGCAAGGTATTTGTTAGAGAGTTGTGAAAAGCCAAGTGATTCATTTGACATTTTGATTTGGTGGAAATGAATTTTCAAAAGTATCATATACTTTATCAAATAGCAAGAGATGTCTTGGCCATGCCAATTTCTATAGTTGCTTCTGAATCGGCATTCAACACAAGTGGGCGTTTACTTGATCCATTTAGGAGTTCACTATTTCAAAAAATGGTGAAGGCTCTTATATGTGACCAAGATTGGTTACGGTCCAAACCAATCCCAATTGATGTTCGAGAAGCTATGGATGAAGTGGAAAAATATGAAGAAATTGCATTAGATAATATTTGTTATCTTATGAATAAACTTTACTTCATGATATTATTTTTAACTTATGTAAGTTTTTGGGTTACATACTAATATTTGTTTCTTTGTTTTAGAATTCTTATGAATAAACGAACAAGTGTAATTAAGTGATAATGATTGGTGTTTTGGTAAGACTTAATAATCTTTATAAGTGTAATTATTTTTTCTACAATTTAAAATTTCATTTTCCAAGTAATGTGACAATCTAAAACAAACTTTTCTTGTTTGTTTCTTGACAGTTGAGCCATTAGCATGGCAACATTTCTTCTTCAAACATGAAGTTCCAAAGCCCATTAGGCCACCTAGTTTTTGAATGGTTGCAAGCAACTTTGGATTAGTGATTAATGAACAACTTTTGTGATTAATTTTTTATTTAAATTTTATCATAGGAGATGACTGAAATGATGTTCAATTTATGATTGTTTTTAAATTTTACTTGACACTTGTTTTTACATGAAGAATTTATTCTTTACTTGAATTGAATTAAGATTTGTCTTGGACTCTTGAACAGCAACTAAGTCACCACTAACTCTATTGGGAGATCAAATAAATTTCCTTCTATGTCCTTTTTGTACAAGAGCAAAACTAATCACAGAGCTTGTTAGAATTTCCTGTTGGAAAGTTTTAATGCTTTGGAATTCTTGGATAGGCAACTATTTCTCATTGATGTTTATAATGGTGGGTTTTGCTACAATGGAGTTGTTTTTCTATGGTTCTCACTTTGACTTCTTCCCACTTGAATTTTCTAGTACTACTTGTGATATAATGGTGTGCTTGGGAACTCAGTCTACTCATCCTTGGAGCAGATCTTATCCATACACCCAGTCTACTCATCCTCTGCTTGTACCGGACAGAGGCCCAAGATTGGGAACTCAGGTGCTGTTGTTTATGTGAGTAAGAGCGGACTATAGGATTCCTATGAATTTGATGGATATTGGGCAGTCAATATAAGTTACTGAATTTAAATTGTATTGCATGTAGAAATTGAACTTAGCTAAAGAAGCATGTTATTGTATAATTTGTTTAGTTGTTCATAATCCTTTGTGTAGTGCATACAAGTTGATATAATATTTGAAATTCATGATTTCAGTTTTCGTGGTGAAACTAATCTCTAATCCCAGATGCTTATCAATTTGTCTTCTTTTTGTGGTCTTCACTTCTAGCGAGAATAAATTCTCAAATTGACAACCCAAACTTGCACCACAGGAACATGGGGGGTGTTCCTGCTTCACAAAGTTATTGGTCTGTTTTCTCTTAATTTATGTGCTTTTCTTACTGGATGATGTTGCTAGCTACTTCTTTGACACACAATCTACCAATTTATTACCATGGTTGAACTTAGAGCCGAAACCAACCCAAACGGACTAGGTCGGTTTTGCTTAACATAGGATTGGTTTCGGTTTCAATTTCAAGTAACCCGACTAGGTTGGGTCGGTTGGAAAAATCTCAGTAAACCGACCCAGCCCAACTCATGAACAACCCTACTTCAAAGATTACAGGGGTTATTATATGAGATAGCTCTTCCAACTCGTCAGGCTCTTGGGTAGTATAGAGGGAATTAAAATAATCTAGAAAAGTGTTAGCTATTTCTTTATGCGAGGTTTTCCAGTTATTCTAATCATCTTTTGATACCCTCAATGATATTCCTTTCTCTTCTACAAAGAGTGCTCTTATGAAAGAAATTTGTATTTCTATCTCTTAGTTGTAGCCAAGTTTTCCAAGAGTTTTGTCTCCAGTAACTTTCCAATTGCCAATTAGCCTTCTCATAATCCAAGTACAAGCCATGAAGATTTTGGAAGGACTTCGATTGTTCTAGTTGTAAGATTTGATCTTCCAAACATTTTAGTTTGTCTCTAGGTTCCACAAAGGTTTTCTTCCTCCATCCAATTAAATCATTCTTCAATTATATAGCTTTTTGGTTAATTTGTAAGCTACATAGCCATTAGAGTGGAACTTCTAGCTTTTTTCAATAACTTGTTTACAAGAGTTATCTGATAACCACATTTCAAAAAACCTAAAAAAGTTTAGGAAGGTTCTGAATTGGGGGATCTAAATTTAAAATGAGGGGATGATGATTAGAGCCCCATTCAGTTCCTAGAGAGAGGCATGCATTCGGAAAAAAGATCAAGCCACTCAAGAGAAACTACTACTTGATCTAAAATTCGTTGAACATGACCCTTACTTTGTTTATTGGACCAAGAAATCCCACCACCTTGGATGTTTAATTCTAGCAGGTTAAGATCAAGAATTAGATTTCTATATTGTCTATAAGCCAAATTAGAGTTGTGGATAGAGGATGAGGGTTCTAAAGCATCAAAAAAGGCAGCCTCATTAAAATTTCCTATTAATAAAAAGGGAATAGAAGTTGACTGTAACCAATTATTTAAATTTCTCCAAAAGGAATTTCGATGATGTTTCACAGAAGGTCCATAAAAAAAACCTATTAACCAAGAAATTGAATTGGAATGTATTTCAAGAAAGACATACCTAGCTACCGACAACACAACTGACACTGCAAAGCCCGCTTTCCAAAATACTGCTAAACCGCCAACTCTCCCTTCAGGGGTGATAGTGACACAATTAAGATAACGTAACATCAAAGATAAACTATTAATTTTATTGTTAGGGATTTTTGTCTCACAAAGGAATAAAAAATCTGGATTAATTCTATGGACAAAATCCCTAAGACCTTGAACTGCCTTGGGGTGCCCAACCCCATGGTAGCTCCAACTTAAAATTAACATTGATATTGGTGGGGCTGATAAGGGCCAGCCACCTCCACCCATGGATAAATAAAGTAAGATATGAAGAAAAAAAACCAAAATCTTACCGTATAATGATCCTCTAAGTCCCTATCAAACTCTCTATTGCCTATAAGATCAATAGGGACAATATGCTCTTCTAGAGAGATTCTTGAAGACTTAGGCCTGTCATAAATAGGGATGTTAGGAGAGGAGTGATCTATCTCAAGATTGGCGATTAGATCCAACCTAGGCCTTTTGCCTCAGGAAGAAGAGGAGAGCCCAGGCATGTCATCCAAAAGTCGGTCGGTTTAACAGATGTTGCGTGTTTGCAACTAAATTAAAGGTACTAGGAGAAACCCTTAGAGTAGTAGTCTAAGAAGATGAAATCATAAGACTTGGAGAAATCGAGGTATTAGTTGTTTGAATAGGAGTATGCTATTGGTTTGAGGGAGGTGGATTCGGGTTTGCTTTTGCATTAAGATTATTTGAAACCTACGAAGAATGAGCTGGGAGATTCACAAAATTACTAAAAGAGAGACGTTTCCAAAAGTGTTTCATAGCTTGCTCAACCCAAAGCCAAGGCCCTGGAAGATTCATTAAACGCCTACTAAAAAACTAATCAAACAATCTACCTGTAGTTTGAGGGAGAGGTGAGAATAACAGCGAAAGAGATGACCTAACACGTCCAGGGTAAGTCTTCATACCGATAGGTAATCCAGTTGTTGACATTGACAAAGAAACCCATCTTTAGAGGTTGCATCACAGATGGGGGGACCTTTGCTTGGATGTAGTTCTGGACTACCGAGACAAGACGAATAGGACCTAGACGTTCAAAGAGAGGTCTGCCAACTTCTAGTGAAAGAGTTTCAAAATGAAGGTCATGAATCTGAGTTCAATTTCTTGAAGATTCCAAGCATATTGGGGACGCCTTGGCACCCACAGTTGCATCGAGACCCATTGCCCATTAAGAGTCCAAGGTCTGTTATTTCTTACTCTATTGAAATCATCCGTGTACCAAAAATTAAGACGAAAATGACCCTGATGAAAAGGAGCAAGTAACAGACAACTAGAATCTAGATTCCATAACTCATAGAGCCCTTGGACCACCTCGTCAAACTGGTCCGTAAGTCGGGGGAACAGACATCAGATAAGGGAAAGTTGCCAGTTCTCTTCAGTGTTTGGGGGGATAAGAGGCTGAATATTAACAACATCCGCTAGAGGATTTGCATTACCCTGAAGCATATGTTGGAATGCTTTGTTCAAAGCGTTGATATTATCCACGAAGAAGATGAGGACAGAAAAGGTATTGAGAAACAAAAGAAACGGAAGAACCTAGTGCAGGAAGGAACTAGAAGGAACTAGAACTTCCAGAGATAAAGCGAAGAAGAAGAAAAAGAAAAGACAGCTAAAACCTTTAAAGTTATGTAGCTACTATGATCTTGGCTCAAAACTCCTATAAAAAGTCCAACGACGTTCCAAATTGATCTACGGAATTAACAATGGTTCATTTTGGCAACTCTATAGCCGGCTCAACCGGGCCTGGTAACAATTTGTCCAGAACAGAAAAAGAAAACCCTAGTTTTAACCCAGGCATCTCCTTGTGGGACCCCTTTAATGGTGGTTCAACCCAATGTGTAACATGGACATGTGGACATGGGTAGTTGTTACTCCAAATAACAAGTTGGGCCTAGCTTGAAACCCAATGCCAAGGCCCACTAGATGTGCTTCCTCGGCTCATTGCTCCCAAATGCATTTCACCACGATTGAAATATCAGCCATTTTCCTTTTCCCCGTTACCCTCGTGACCACAAGTTAGAAAGAGAGAGAGAGAGAAAGTCGTTAAAAAGAGGTTATAAGAGAGATGGAGAGAGATAAGAGTTGTTGAAAGGAAAGAAGAGGAGAGGGAGGCGACGATTGGACAAAGACAAGTGCTCTCTCTTACACCTTTCCTTGAGGATAAGGAAATGCTTAAGCACTCCCTCTCATATCGTCTCCTTCTACGGTGCTTCCCAAACAAATCGGATTTGGTACTCTCAACTTCTCAAGATCGTTGCTCATACTGTACGAATTCGTTCGTACAGTTAGTTCCTTGCAACAGCTTTGCATTAGAAATATCTCACCATTAAAAAAAATATGCAAGAACTGAGATATTCCCAATGTAGGGCTGTAAAAAGGCTATGAAAACTGTGTGAACTTGGTCTTGTAATCACTGAATCCGATCTCTTTTCCAAATAGCTGGCTCAATGAGAGCCACGCCAGTAATAAACTTTCACACTCTGGTATCTCTCCAACTACCATTGTATACTGTCCCCGGCATTCTCTGCCGTAGATTGTCTGACCACAGTTCGTGATACCATGTCCACATGCTTTTTCTGGGGTGGACTCGTTACGGCGCATCTCAATCCAGTGGACAACCTTTCGAGACCGATACATCGGGCTTATCGTCTAAGAGTCGAGACCCGATTCAGTCCTTACAAAATTTGTCTTCACACCATTCTCACAATAATTACAGCCCTGTATTTGAAATATCTCTACACATATTTTTTTATTTATAGAGAGATGTTCCCAATGCACGGATGAGAAAGTCTGTGAGCACGGTTTAAGCACAATTTTGTGTGTACTGATTCCGAATTCCTGAGAGCCACCAAATTTGTGTGAGTACCTCCCTCACTCCCTGATGCAGTATAATAAGAGGTGGATATTTGCAAACAAAATTATTGCTCTTCTCCTCTCTTTCTCTCTGTTTTCGAAGACAAAGAGATAGAATGGAGTCCAGAGTTCTGTCCGGCACCACCTCCATTTCCGGCCTCACTCAGTTGAGAAAACCTACGAGGGATAATGCTTTCTTCGTCCCTACGAGGACCTTCGGAGCCGTTGCTGATGGTGGAAACCTCATCTGGGGTAGACAGCTCCGACCCAATTTGGTCCTACAGAAGTCGCCGGCTGCATCTCGAGTTCCGGCTGCGAAACGGGATATTCTGAAGCCCTGTCTCGCAGCCGCCTCGTCTCCGGCTGAAGGTGATTCCGCCGGGTGAGGTCCTTTTCCTCCGTTCCGACTTGGCTGCCGGAATGTATAAGAAATCTGACTAGTTCTATGACCCATTGTCTGTTTCCTCTTTCAGCGAAGGCAAAGTCGCTCCGGTTGGATTTGCGGATAAATATCCGGCTCTGGTTACTGGGTTCTTCTTCTTCATGTGGTAAATGAACTGCATTCTCTAAATCGCGCCTTGGAGTACTGAACATAGTCACGAACACAGAGCTCTTAGTTTTTCTGTATTTACAGGTATTTTTTGAACGTAATATTCAACATAATCAACAAGAAGATCTACAACTACTTCCCTTATCCTTAGTAAGATTCTCGCCTCTTCTCTTTCATTCTTCTTTTTGTATTCTGGTTATTCAGCGCAACTTAGCGTAACCGTAACTGTGGTGAATTAATCTGATTGTTTTCTGGGGTGAGCAGTTTTGTATCGGTGGTGCATTTGCTTGTTGGAGTCGTTTACTGTTTGGTGAGCTGGGCTGTGGGTCTCCCTAAGCGTGCTGTAAGTGAACTTTTCCTCTTGTCATCATTCGTTAACGCTTAATTCTCGTTTGAATTTAACATCATAATCCATAAGGCGGAATCCTTATTTCCCTATTTTGTATTGATTGGTAAAAGAAAAGGAATTGATACTGATTGGTCCGAAGAGTCAATTCTGATAATCTGACATGTTGCTTATATCATTGTTAGTTAGGCATATATAGACAATATAAATGGATCATTCTTTACAAACAAATCGTAGAATGTATATAGATCAAGGCCATTCAATTTGATTATCACATGATTTAGTTGTCATTTGATCAATAACAATCTGCAATAAAAAAACATGGATCACTCACTGTTTAGAAAAGGAAAAGGAGGGAGGATGATTGATCAAAAAGTTCAGTCATCAAAATACTGAGTTAGTTGATTTTTAATAAGTGTTTTATACATTATATTTATCGTTTTCATGTCCTGTATTTTGTCATGCTTACAATGCTAATCTACCATACGTTCATACATGGCTGTATATGGGCGGAGACCTTATAATGTCACTGTGTCATGTTATGGTTATTGTATTATTCGTTCTGAGTTGATTTGTGTAATGCCATTTTTTGTAGCCTATCGACTCAAACCTCCTGAAGTTGCTCATCCCCGTTGCAGTTTGCCATGCCCTAGGCCATGTCACTAGTAATGTATCTTTTGCTGCAGTTGCTGTCTCTTTTACCCATACAATCAAAGGTACAATATATGTATCCCAGTTTTATTTTCTTGTCAGTTTCTCGAACATATACAGAGACAAGATACTCACTGCCCTGTTTCTCCTCTGATCTTCTTTTTCATTTCGGATCAGCTCTGGAGCCTTTCTTCAATGCAGCTGCTTCTCAATTCATACTTGGACAGTCGATACCACTGTCACTTTGGCTATCACTAGCTCCTGTTGTTATTGGTAAGTTATCCCTCTTACCTAATGTAGTATGGGCATCTTTGTTGTTACATGAATACCAGAGCATATCTTAATGAAGAAGTCAACCGCTGGTTCCAGTATATCTAGGATATATACGCTTAGTTGTCATGTTAATTGGTCATTTTATGTTTGCTTCCTTGACTTCAATGTGAACTAACGTACTGAAAATGGACTACATAAAACAAACTAGAAACAGATTCATGGTTATGGTTTAGACTGTTCTTGGAACAAATTTTACATGTATTATATGACCACCTTCTTCCGCATCAATTTTTTTTTTTTAAAACTAAATTACTGTTCAGGTGTGTCGATGGCATCATTGACTGAGTTGTCGTTCAACTGGACGGGATTCATTAGTGCTATGATTTCTAACATCTCTTTCACTTACAGGAGCATATATTCAAAAAAAGCCATGGTTTGTTTTCCAAATTCATTTTCTTTATGAATAAGTCAAGCTTCTCTTTAGAAATTCTCTGATAGTTGCTCCTGTACTTGCAGACTGACATGGATAGTACCAATGTCTATGCCTACATTTCCATCATTGCTCTTTTTGTCTGTATTCCACCAGCAATCTTTGTGAGTAGAACTTAAGTCCACCTTGAAATCCATGAAGAGTTCAACCTTGCAAAGCGGACTTTTTAATCAAATCTCTCTCCCCTTTTATATCTACTTCATTTCTGTTTTCACAGATTGAGGGACCTCAACTGATGAAGTATGGATTTAGTGATGCAATTGCTAAAGTTGGTCTCACGAAGTTTATCTCAGATCTCTTTTGGGTGGGCTTGTTCTACCACCTATACAATCAGGTAATTTGTCTATAACTGTCAAGTAACTTACTACCCTTTTGTTCCTCTAATTTAAATAAGATATGGTACAAAATGTAGTAGTTGTTAGTTGCAAATGATGATGATTGTGATTTAAATTTGCTTCTTGATCTCAGCTGGCAACAAATACCCTAGAGAGAGTGGCACCTCTTACTCATGCAGTTGGCAATGTGTTGAAGCGTGTCTTCGTGATTGGCTTCTCGATCTTGGTCTTTGGTGAGAAATTTCTAACAACCGGCTTTTTATGTTCCTAATTTTTTAACTTCTTTATTAGATATTTAGTTTATCTTCACATACAAAAACAATACTTCTAACATTTTTCTGCACGCAGGTAACAAGATTTCAACACAAACAGGCATTGGAACTTCCATTGCAATAGCTGGAGTGGCAATCTACTCATACATCAAGGCCAAGTTGGAAGAAGAGAAACGAGTGAGTTGCCTGGAAAAATATATTCATATGCATATTATCAACTAAGCAGTGTTTCTTTGAAAAGCAAAAATAAATAATATCAATTCAGATAGATAAATATCTTTTTCTCCTATCATAGTTTCTTTAATTACAATCCAGAAGACAATCTGTCTACTATCTTTATCAACAGATGTTAATATACATGCCCATTGATCCTGAGACTATAAACCATCTTCCCTCCTGGCCTCAGTCTTCCACTTTTTTAGTGCAGTGACCCATCCAAGATAAGCCTTGTGATTGCATGGCCTTAATAAATGTCTGATTTTCTAGAAATCCCTATATTGGATTTTCCTTGATGAAGTCCATACGTCTAATGCATATTATGAATTATTCTGCAGCAAATGAAAACTGCATGAGATGGAAGGAGACATGAAAATGGAGGAAGAGTCAATCTTCTGGTTTAGACCTTGACGGTGCTGAAAAGAAAATATGATTTAATCAAGATCCTCCAACTTGTGAAGAACCATGTTCTTTTCTTTTTTTTTTTTTTTCCTTTTTGATCAATTTCCTGTCACGTGGAGTACAAACCATTTCTAGTTTGCCATCATCTTCTGTTGACTGAAAAAATAATGTTTCACTATGCTTTTGCTTATAAAGCGTTCATCTTTTGGTCAGAATCTATGAAGGGAGGTGTATGCATGGGAAGGAAAATGTGAATAGTACATATTATCAAGGAAGGTGTACCATGAGACTGCATGGTTAGTTGATCTGCATTTCCATGTTGCTTTTCTTGTTTCTAAACACTTATTTGCTTTCTTATATATCTAGTATATAAACTACTGCAAAGCAATTCAGAGTCCAGAACTCAAAATTGCATGCACTGATCAAGTATATATATGTCTGATTATAGAACATCAAAGCCTAACTTGTCTTGCCTGGTTAACGATCTCTTGTGCAGAAAAAAGAAATAAATTAAACCATAGAATAAGTCCATCTAGTTTTAGATAATCAAATTCAATGTAGTAAAAGATTCTGTAAAGATAGATTCATGTTAATTCTTAGGTAAATAATACTGCAATTTGTGTTTCTCTTGTTGCCACTTGCCACTGAAGAATCACTCACTTTGAAGTTTATGAGAATGTAATAATTCTATTTGTTGTATCAAAAGGGTAAACCAGCTGTCATCTGTCAAGCGTGAAATGCCGGTTTGAGTCTAAGAGTGGCCACTTTGTACGAAAAAAATGCCAGAAATTAGAACCATATCTATATCTAGTCCATTCCTCCCAAGACCCCAGATCGGGTAATGGCCTTTTTCGTGTTGTATCAAGAGAAACTATGATTATAGCATTTTCCAATTTTTAACATAAAAGGTTTTCTTTTTTTGGTAGGCCAAACCCAAATTCCATTATCATTAGACACTCAATTGCATCCAGCCAATAGCTTTGTGACAACATTAACCACTTGAACTTGTTAATTTCTAATTTATGTGCTCGCATGCATGCAAAATTATTTCCATTTTAATGGTTTTCAATGATCAGAGATGGCTCTACTTATAGCTCGCCAGCAGTTTCATTTACAAAAACCTATTAACAAGGGAAGAATTTTAAAAAATTGGAGCAGAAATAGATGAGAAATTGAAGCAAAGAAGCTTATTAATGGAGGCTTTCAGAAGGCAAAGTAAAGAGTGTGATTCCAAACTTCGGAAAAACTTCGGCTGTTGGGGGCAAACACCCGACAGCAAAGAACATTTTTGGGAATGCCACGTTACCATGAGGGGCAAAATAGAAATTTCTCCCTAGCAAAATGATTTCAACACCCCCCTCCCCGCAACAGACTAAAACGTCACTACTAAGACGATCCATGTCAACAATTATTTAATATATTGGCATAAATAGCCCCATTAACGATGGGTGCTTTTTTTTTTACGCCATTGACAATGTTTTCAAACACTAGTTATATATATATATATAAAATAAAAAAGGGAAAATTTCCGATAGATATCTTGTACTTTAGGCCAAGTACCAATTTAGTACCATAATTTTAAAATGCGACAATCTAATATCCGAACTTTTAATTTACGATGATTTAATACTACACAGGTTTTGAAAAAGAGAGTGAGGGCTGTATTAGTACAATTAGAGTTCAATTACAAAACAAATAGTAGAAATGATAATAAGGAGAGAGGATATGATAATGTGATAACAAGGGAGAGAGATAGACATGAAATATATAAAATATATCCTAACAACTAAGGTGTATGTGAACTACTGGAAGACTTATCTTTATCACCCCCTCAAGGTGAACGTGGGAGAAGACACGTTCAGCTTGTGTCGAAGCCAAGTAAAGCGAGGGGTGCCAAGGGGTTTTGTCATTATGTCAGCAAGTTGATTATGCGAGGAAAGAAATTAGACATGAAGTAGTTTTTTGGAGACTTGATCACGAAAAAAATGAACATCGATCCCAACATGCTTGGTACGGGCATGGAGGACTGGGTTGGCGGAGAGGTACATAGCACCAAGGTTGTCACACCAAAGGATCGGGGTGCTGGTTGAGGGAATGACAAGTTCTTTGAGAAGGAATTGAATCCACAACAGTTAGGTAGTGGCAACAGCAACACTTTGGTACTCGGCTTCAATGTTAGAGTGCGAGACAATGGGTTGCTTTTTGGATGACCATGAGATGAGGTTATTGCCAAAGAAAATGCAGTGGCAACCTTGGGATTTGCGATCATCCAAGCAACCGGCCCAGTCAGCATCTGTAAAAGTATGAAGATGAGGAGAGTGAGACAGTGTAATACAAAGACCAAAATGAATGGTATTCTTGAGGTAGCGCAAGATGCACTTGACGGTTTCCCAATGTTCAGTAGTGGGTGCACTGATGAACTAGCAAGCTTTGTTAACACAAAAGGCTATACCAGGCCTGGTGAAAGAGAGATATTGAAGAGCACCAACTGTTCTTCTGTACTCAACAGGATTTGGAAGTGGGTCACCTGTAGACCTGGCAAAAAGTTGATCCAACCCGCGAACCTGGCCCAACCCGACCCGAAAAAATAAGGTTAGGGTCTCATATTTAACTATTCGAATGTGAAAATGGCTCGACCTAACCCAACCTGAAAAAAAACTGGGTTGGGTTGGGTTGGGTTGGGTCATGGGTCAACCCGCTGACCCGATTGTCAAGTCTAATTGGATTATTTATGCATTGTTAGAAGTTTCCACTCTTTAATTTTTTCTATTTAGTCATTGCTTTTTATTGTTTATTCTTTAAATTGTTAAATGTTCAAGTTTTTTATTTTATATTTGGAATTTTAAGGTTAATTCTTTTAATTTTGACATTTTTCATGTAATTCCTTTTATTTTTTTAATTTCAATTATTTTTTAGGATGACCCAAATTGACCCACAAATCAACCCTAACCCAAACATTTAGGGTTAGGGTCTAGCATTTGATAACCCAACCTGACCCGAAATCAACCCGAAATACCTTGACCCAACCCAATTGCCAGGTCTAGTCACCTGAATATTTGGACAATTTGCAAGAAGCGCTCATGGGAGTAGGGGTGGGCTTCACATCCTCAAGGTGGAGACGCTACAGAAGGTCAACAGTATAGCGTTGTTGGGAAAGAAATAGTCTTATGGGTAGGCGAATTGCTTCAACACCAAGGAAGAAGTGCAGTGGGCCCATGTCCTTAACAGCAAAGGATGAGCCCATTCGAGTGATGAGAGACAAGATAGTAGCTGGACTGGAACCTGTCACTATAATATCATCAACATAAATGAGCAAAAGAAGAGAAAAGTAAGGTGTGTGCTTAATAAACAAGGAAGTATTAGCTTTGGAGCAAGAGAAGCCATCATTAAGAAGAAAAGTACTTAATTTTTTATACCAAGCGCGAGGGGCTTTCTTGAGCCCATAAAGCGATTTGCATAGTAAGCAAACATGATCGGGCTTGGTGGGGTCACGGAACCCCAGTGGCTGGGTCATGTAAATGGTCTCAGAGATCTCCCCATGCAAGAAGGCGTTCTGGATGTCTAGTTGGTGTAAAGACCATCCATGGGAGACAGCATGGGACAAAATGAGGCCAATGGTGACGGGCTTAATTACTGGATTGAAGGTCTTAGTGTAGTCTACGCCCTCTTGTTGTGTAAATCCCTTTTCAATGAGACGGGCCTCTTAAACCGGGAGATGCTACCATCGGGATTTTGTTTTACACGAAAAACCCATTTACACCCGACAATGTTGGAATTGGGGGGTGGGGGAACCAAGTCCTAAGTATGATTGCGCAAGAGCGCTACATACTCTTCAGTCATGGCAGATTTCCAATTAGGGTTAGAGAGAGCTTTGGAGAGGCAAGAGGGCTCAGAGGTGAGGTCAGGGAGGGGGTGACGACTAGTAGAGAAGACCTTGGGCTTGAAAATGCCATTTTTGGAACGAGTCGCCATGGGGTGAGTGGACTGATGAGGAGGTATGGGAATGGGCTGGGAGGAAGTAGGAGAAGGGAAAGTGTGATCAACGTGAGGTGGGCTCATTGAAGTTATTGAAGTTGAGGTGGTGGGCCCACTAGGAGGAGGCATGTGCAATGCTTGGTTGGATGGGCCCGGTGGGCCTAGTGGAAAAGATATGGGGACTGGTTTTGTCAGTGATTCTTGGTTAAGGAATTCAGGAAGGTGGTTGGAGAGGGATGGGCCTGTAGTGGGAAGGGAGCTCACAACAGTTGGACTGAGAGAGGGAGATCGTGGGCCCGGCACGATATGGGGAGAGAGAGGGTCTAGAGGCAGCACGGGACTGTTGAGAACAGTGGGGAGGCCAATAGAAGGTTCAGTGGTATCGGTACTGGTAGGAGTTGGACAAGAGGGTTGTCTAGAAGAAGGAAAAGCGTCCCGTGCCGGGAAATAAAAATGCGGCCAGAGGGTATATGAAGGCACTTGCAACCATGATGGACTCTACTATACCCAAAAAGACACATGATTTGGAGCGGTAAGCAAACTTGTGATTATTGTAGTCCCGTAGACATGGGAAACATTCACATCCGAAGACTTTCAACCGTGACAAATTAGGTTTGGAGTGAAAGAGGGCTTCCCATGGTGAGTGGTACCCTAACACGGTTGTGGGTAAGCGGTTCAAAAGATAGGCAGCAATGTCAAAGGCATCCCACCAGTAGGTTAAAGGGACAGAAGCGTGGGCTAGAAGTGTGAGGCCCATGTCAACAATGGATCTGTGACAGCGTTCAACAGTGCCATTTTGAGCAGATGTGTGTGGACAAGTCAACCTATGAACAATTCCATGTTGTAGAAGAAAGGGCTTAAAACTACGAAATTCTCCACCATCATCAGTTTGGAGAGCCTTGATGGATGAATTTAAAAGTTTCTCAATCACAGTTCTAAAATTAACAAAAGCATCAAATGCATCAGATTTCATATGCAATGGATAGATCCAAGTGAACTTAGTAAAATCATCAACAAATGAAATGCAATAATTAAAACCATGAGAAGAAATTGGGGCTGGTCCCCATAAGTCCACAAAAATTAATGAAAGAGGCTCAGAAGAAGAAGAAGAAGAAGAAGAAGAATGTTTTCTAGAAACAAAAGGCAATTTATGATTCTTGCCCGATTGTTAAGATGAACAAAAGGCTAAGGATTTATTCGAAAAGAGAGGCAACTGATTGGTGGGGATGACATGGCAGACAATACGTGGGCTAGGATGCCCAAGCCTATAGTGCCACGTGTCAGCACTGCAACGTTCACCTATGAAAGCAAAATTAGAACTGAGTTGAGGTAGTCCTCTTGGATCTTAGCTGATAAAGACCATTCTTATTCCACCCGTGGAGCAAAATCTTCTTGGACTGGAAATCCTTTACAACAAAAAAGTTAGAATGGAACTCAAAAAAAGACATCATTTTATCATAGCAAAATTGCCCAACTGAAAGTAAATTTTTGGTAATTAAAGGAACATGAAGAACATTTTTCAAAATCAAAGCGACGAGTGGGGTTGGGAATGGGTGTAGAACCAGTGTGCCCATTTTGATCTGATCAGTACCCGTATACTCGGAATGTAGCTTTAAGTTGTTCTAATCGGCACTGAGATGATTTGTAGCTCCGGAGTCCGGATACCACAGAGAATGATCAGTAGAGGAGTTGGAGGATGATTTGGATCCTTCTCCTTTCTTCGCATAACGAAAGTAGTTATTTACTGCAGTGTGATTTTTGCGCTTGCAAATTTGACATGGGCTTGATGGTCGTTGTGGGCCTGAAGGTTGGCCATTATTAGGACCATTGGTCCCTTTTTTGGAATAATTTTCTTGGCCATGTTCCCGTGGAGGGTTGGGTCGTCCATATTGAGAGGACTTATTACTATTATTGTTGTTGGGCCCACGAAAGGTTGTATTGGCACTAAATGGACCGGATTCGAATCCAAGTTTAAAATACTCCTTCCGGTGTTCATGATTTAACAACATTCCATTGAGTTCCTCGGTGGAGAATTCATCAGAACGAGTGCTTACTGATGTGACGAATGCCTCCTAGACCCATCAATATTTGAAGATTAAGATCAAATTCAGATATAGGAGAACCAACAACACCGAAGCTGTCAGTCAATATTTGGCTTTCTGGAGATAACCAGCCATAGATAGCGTACCTTTTCTGAGATGTTGTAACTCAAAATACAGTTGCATCACTCGGACCCATGATTTGGAGGCAAAGTGTTTTTCCATAGCATTGCTGAAGAGGTGCACCCAATTACTTGGCCAAGTACAGCTTTTGTTAATGTTGACAAAAGCCAACTTAGTAAGAGGGCATCCTGTTTTTCCCATGTGGTAAATGCTAGGTTGTGAATATTGTTGGAGCTACTCACTGACTCTTCACTATTGGTGGTGACGGTGAGATATTTGGTTGGGCATGGGATTGACCCATCTACATATCCAAGTAATCCGGTCCCTTTGAGAGCTTGAAAGACTTGAGAGTTCCAAGTATTTAGTTGTTTCTAGCTAGATTCACTGTGACGAGATGAGTGAGGTTTACATTGGATAGCCCTGGATTTTGGTTTTGGGTTTTGAAATTTTGAGTAGTGGTGGCGGTGCTGCTACTTGACATGGTTGGACCGAGGTTTTGCTCTGATACCATACCAAAGTACACAGGTTTTGAAAAAGACTCTCACACCAAATACGGTGAGTGAGGGTTGTATTTATAATAGTACTATTAGAGTTCAATTACAAAAGTATATCCTAACAACTAAGGTGTACGTGGACTGCTGGAACACTTACCGTTATCAGCGTTAATTCACCATTAAGTGTCATGGGAAAAAACATAAATATCCTTTAAGTATCATCTAATTTTCTTTACCAATCTTCTGTTTATAAAGCACAATGATCCCAATTTCCCACGAACCAAACCAAATACAAAGCATAAGAATTTGAATTCAAATATATGAAAGCAGAAGAACAGGATGAAATAGAAGCCTTGTTGCTTTCTGATCTACCAACTATAAAAATCAAGAGAGATAAGCATTAAGTGAAGAAATTAAAGCTCTTGAAGCCGAAGAGGACTTCGAGTTAGGTTCATGGGGTGCCTCTCTTTTGACAAAATCAGAAATGTGTGCAGCCGACGACGTATTCTTTCAGGGCCAGATCCTACCTTTACGACTCTCAGTTAGCTCTGATAGTGGATTGGCCGGATTCTGTTAAGATAGTCAGAATTTTATTCATTGCGGTTTGAGGTCAGAGTCCTTGAAGCAAAGTTCTTCTTGTGGTTTCACCAGCATAAGCAACAGTTGCAGAAGCCACAACTCGTCGAATAGCAACTCCATCAATGCCACTAGATACAAGCCAAGAGTGAAGAACCATTTTCATACCCACCCTTGCCCAAAACCCCAGTTGTGGTATTGAGTTGGATGACCTAAAGCGTCAGAACAAAAACAAGAGTTGTAACAGCAATAGCAGTCATAATACCAGGAATGGTACCTGTGGTGGCAGAAACAGTACTGATGAGGCCAAAATAGAGAAGAAAAGCCTGCCCCTTGTAAATTCAAGGAATGGTACCTGTCGCTCTACAATTTTTCCCTTTGATTTACAGAGGAAACTGTAGAATTTGGATTCGTATATGTTCTGCTGTGGAAAACTTTGGCTTGTTGGCCTTGTTTGTAGTTCTTTTGATGCTAAAGTCAAGGATTTTTAATGAAGAAAAGCTCATTCATTTTTTGTTCTTGTTTGCTGAAATTTAGTTCCAAACTCAAAAAGTAGAGACGATTATACTTGAATTTTGGAATGGAAATTCGTTGTTGCGAGTCCGATGCACTATTTGGTCTCCTATTACCGTTTCAATCATATAACTAGAACTGTCGAGTTTCTAAAGATATTGATGAAGATGGAGGTCTCTGGTGAGCATTCTTGTAAAATTGACTGAGTTGTTGAATAATGGAAGCTTTGAAGTATCACATTTGCAGAGTATTGAGTTGGAATCAACGAATACTGGGAGCCTTGGCTCAGATCAACAATTTCATTCCATGGGTGCATTGGAGATTTGAGAGAAACTGTTAGGATCCTTCGTTACAATTCCCCAGGTTTCATGATGATTGCAGTAGTGCTCATTTGCCCTGTCTCTGTTGTAGTTCTCTCTAATGTTTTAGTTGATCATTCTATTCTAGAGAGATTGAGTACTACGCTTTTGTTAGTTGCAAAGTCAAGTGGGCTGTCATTGGACCCATCTATCAAACAGTCATGCCAACGTTTATCAGATATGGCTCTCTCTGCCGCTTTCTGCTTCCCTTTTTACATCACACTCTTTCTATTATCCAAATCTTCCATTGTGTACTCTGTAGTGTGGATTGAGTAGTTTTAAGTGTTCAGTTAGTGCAGTTGAAACCTAGTACTCAGTCATGCCAACATGGGCCATGGTGGGAGCTACGGTGGTGAATTAAGAATACCACCCCTCCCGCTGGCCATGGTGGTGGCCAACACGAGCCCTGGTTCTTGTATTTTCATCATGAAATGATAGTTTGAACTGGACTTTTGAGAACTTGGATTGGGCTCTGTTTCATTTTCTTGAGAAAGAAGATGATGAACAATGTGTTTTATTTTCAAGGGTAATTTTGGCATTTTCAAAAGTCTTAATCGCACATGAGGTCACGTGATATACATAATCGATGGCCCATTAATGGTAGGTACTAGATTGTCGCATTTCAAAAGTTTGGGTACTAGATTGTCATGTTTTAAGGTACGGGTACTAAATTGGAACTCAGCCTAAAGTATAGGGTACTATCAGGAATCCCCCCCCCCCAAAAAAAAAGACAAGCACTAGTTATATTTCTTCAACATATCTAAGTAGAAAATACCAAACCATTCATATACTATTTTACCTAGCCTATAAGTAACAAATTAATGGTAAATTAGCAATCTAGAGAAAGATGTAGATTGACCACATGATCACTCTTGGCACAAATAAAGCTGGTAACTTGGTGCTGGACTCTGGTTACTGGTTAAGTGGAGAAGGTAAATTTATGAATGTGGGGAACATATTTCCTTGTTTAAAATTTTGGGTTGTACACTCTTTACTTGCTTATTCTGTTCAAAATACTTAAAACCAAGCACAAGTTGTAACTGAGGGTTGTCTGAAACCCAACCCAAGTCCTATTCCCAATCAACAAGGAGAGAGAGGGATGGATGGTGAATCTCAATCTCATAGTGAGATGGTGCTCAGTCGAAGCTAAAAAACTGAAGTAGAACTTTGGCTATGCAAGCATGAATGATTTCTAAGGCAGAGCTCTGCAAGATATTGAATACCATATTTGTTACTGGTCATTGTATCAATCGTATTTACTTTCTTTTCAGGGAGTATCTTTTATTTTATTTTAGATGTTACTAGTTATATGCAAGTAGAACGTTCGCTATGCAAGCATGAATGATTTCTAGGGCAGAACTCTACAAGATATCGAATACCATATTTGTTACTGGTCATTGCATCAATTGTATTTACTTTCTTTGCAGGGAGTATCTCTTATTTTATTTTAGATGTTACTAGTTATATTATTAGCAAGGTCTAGTGTTTTCTATAACATAGCTTTTAAAGTTCTAGTTATTTTATTTTACTTAAGCAGATGTAAAAATTTAGATTTATTCAATTTAGTTGGTTCTATCTAGTTACATTTGAACTTGTTAGTTTTCTTTTTCTTGTCTCTGGTTTAGTTTCTCGAACTAAATCTTTCAAGTCTTATCTTATGCTTGTTTCTGGTCTTTTCTAAACGTCCTTTCACTTTCTAGTGCATTAATGAGATTATCCTCTTTTGATTAGTTATTCTGCCACCTGGTGATTTTCAACTTTTCATTTGAGTAGGTGTCTTTACTTCAAGATTTACTAAATCCTTTCTCAGACAATTGTATCTTTCTTCTTCTTCTTCCTCTGCACTTATCTTCTTACTACACTTGAAGTTTGTCTTCCTTTCTTTGTTCTTGTTCTTGTCTTTTTCTTTTTCCACCATGGATAATATCAAAGCCCTGAATGAAGCCTTCCAAAACATGTTGCATGCTACTAATATCTAGGGTATTGACATTGTTGATATTCGTCTCATCTTCCCAAAAATCTTCGAGAGGGCTAGGATTTTTTGTTTATCTGTTGATTATTTCCTCGTCTTATGGATCAATTTTCTGAGCTTGAACAAGGTCTCTATACCCTATGGAATCTAGATCCAAACCGTCTCCTTATGGCACCCTTTCAACGGGGACAATTTAGACTCCATTTTCGCTATGAAGATGATTTTATTTGAATTAGTGATAATGGGCCTTGGATGCTCAACGGTCAGTGGATTATTCTTAAATCCTAGGTTCCTGTTCGTCCTCAATATGAATGTCAGCTTAATCAAATTGAGCTTTGGGTTCAATTACATGATCTCCCCTATGAAATCTTATCAGAAGGTATAGGCAAACCCATGTTAGAATGTATAGCTCCCTAGGTTCCTGTTCGTCCCTAATATGAATATCAGCTTAATCAAATTGAGCTTTGGGTTCAATTACATAATCTCCCCTATGAAATCTTATCAGAAGGTATAGGCAAACCCATGTTAGAATGTATAGCTCCAACCCGTCATATTGAGGTTGTCCAAAACTACATTCATGCAAAAGTGTTCATTACCATCGACCAACCTTTAAAAACTAGTTGTTGTTTTTCAGTGTTATGAATTGGGTTACATTTAGATATGAAGATCTTCCAATTACTTGTTTACTTTGTGGTAAGGTTGGCCATCTATACCATCGCTGCTCACAACATCTTCTTTATGTTTCTAGACAATCTTATGAACAATATTTTAATCAAAGATCTATGCATCTTCCAGGTCCCTGGCTTAGAGAAGAAATACCCATGCGTCGTAACTGGAATCAACCTTCCTTCGTAATTTTGTCCATGTTCCCGCTCCACCATCTCAGGCTCAACCTTCCCCAACAGCATCTCAACCCCAGCAATCACCTCTTCAATCTCAACAAGGGAACTCTCACTCTGATTCCACTCTAGCAAGAATTACTTCCTCTGGTTCTACTTCTAAACTTTCTAATTCTCAACATTCCACTATGAGTCTTTTCAGAAACTTACCAGTTAGCTCAGCATGCTTAGACTACCCTTTCCAACCTCTTGTTTTCTAATACTCCTAGCATTTCTTCTTCTAGAAGCAAATGCCCCCGGTTTGATGTTCTAGAAAATCTAGAGATAGAAGATACTCCTGATTTACCCATTTATGACAAACCTGAATCTTCAGACCGAAGTAATTAGACTAACAAAATCATTTCTATTGTACAATCTGATTTGGAAATTGATAATGATATGCACATCCATAATACAGAACCTTCTTATCAAGAGGAGACTCCTACAAGCGCGTCAGAACTGGTCAGTTCTTCTTTTAAAAATCTACTTTACTTTATTCTGCATGGGGCAATGGTGGCTAGCCCCAAACAGCCATAACACCGCCAATGTTGATTATTAGCTGGAACTGCCGGGGGGTGGCATGCCCTAAGGAAGTTCAAGGTCTAGGAGTTTTGGTTAAAAAATATAACCCATATTTTATTTTTATATGTGAAACCAAAATTCCTTTAGATAAAATGGAAAATTTAGCTAATCACATTCATTATGTTAATTCCTATTTAATTCCTCTTGAACAATGTGCATGAGGCTTAGCTGTTTTTTGGAAATCGGGTATCTTGGTTTCCCCATTTTTTGTTCAATCGAGATATGTTTTCCTTAAAATTTCTTCTCCTCCTATTTTTAATGAGTGGTTGGTAGGTTTCATTTATGGTCCATCAATTAAAGCCCATAGAAATAAATTTTGATTAAATCCTAATCAATGGCTATAGTCTCTGAATCTACCTTTATTAATCCTAGGTGATTTTAATTAAGCAAATATAGCCATAATTCAAGATCCTACCTCTCCTCTAACAATACCACCAAACTTACCTCTAGCCAGTATCATAATTTGATTTTGGATAATAAACTTATTGAATTTAATATTCAAGGGGGAAAGCTTAGCTGGTCCAATAAAATACCTTTTGGACTCATTAGTTGAACTCTAGATAGAGCCTAAGCTACCCTAGATTGGACCTCAGGTTTCCCTCATGCAACCCTTAACTTATCTACAAGATGGGGTTCTGACCATTATCCTCTAATTTTAGACATTAATCCCCACAAGAATCAATATCCAAAACCTTTTAGGTTTTATGAAATGTGGTTAGCAAAAGGTTCTTGTAGTGAAGTTATTCAAAATGGATGGGATTTCCATAGATGGTTATACTGCCTATAGACTTTCTCAAAGAATGGACCAAATTAAGGCTAATCTTATTCACTAGAGGAAATTAAAATTTATGGACCTTTAATAGAAATTAAGTGAATTAGAGCAACAGATTGTTCAAATTGAACAATCAACTCCTTGGGATCAAACAAAAATCATGTCTCTTTATAAAATTATGATGATACCCAAACCCAAGTTGAGAGTTTTTGGAGACAAAGATCTAGATAATTCTGGCTTACTTTGGGAGATAAAAATACAAATTATTTTCATAAAAGCACTCTATGTCACCAGAGAAAGAATGAAAATCAAGGAATTAAAGATTGTCATGGCTCTTGGGTGGCGGATCATAAAGATATATCAAAAGTCTTTATTTCTTATTTTTTGGACTTATTTTCACATCAACCTCAGGATGATTTGTCCTTTATTCTAGATATTTTTAACCCCATCATTTCTGAGGAGGATAATGCCTTTTTAACTGCCATCCCTTCTGAAGAAGAAATTAGGTCAACTTTATTTAGTATAGGTAGTCTCAAATCTCCGGGTCTAGATGGAATGCCAACCTTAGTATATAAAGAATAATGGGATATGATGGGCACTGAAATTATAGCTTTTTTCCAATGAATTTTTCTAAAATAAGAAATTACTTAAACGTCTGAATCATACATTTATTTTCCTTGTACCAAAAAAAGTAAAATATACTAAAGTCTAGGATTATCGTCCAATCAATCTTTGTAGTGTACTATATAAAATCATTTCAAAAATTTTAGCTACCAGACTTCTTACTGTTTTGGACAAATGTATCTCCCCAAACCAATCAATCTTTATTCCAAGGTGTCAAATGACAGATAATACCATTATTTCCCATGAAATTTTCTATTTTTTAAAACATCACAAACGAGGTACAGGCTATGTGGCCATTAAGTTAGATATGGCAAAAGGTTATGATCGACTTGAATGTTCTTTTCTTCTTTCAGTCCTAAAAGCATTAGGGTTTTCTCAAGACTTTTATCACATCATTCTAGAATGTATATCTTTTGTCTCTTACTCTATTCTTATTAATGGTACTTCTGAAGGGAAAATATTACCCACTAGGGGTCTCAGACAAGGAGATCCATTATCCCCCTACTTGTTCATCCTAGCAATGAAATGTCTCACTCGAATGATTATAAAAGCTAAACATAATAGTCAACTTAAAGGCATTCAAATAACCGTTAGACCCCCGTCAATTTCTCATTTATTCTTTGTAGATGATATCCTCTTATTTCTCTGAGGTTGTTAAGATGAAATAGATATTTTCAGAAATATTCTCCATCTACTTCAGAATGTTTTAGGATAATTAATTAATTTAGATAAATTAAGAATTTATTTTAGCAAGAATATTCACCCTAGGCACCAAAGAATGATACGAAGACAACTTCTAATAAAAGCTATTCTTGAAAATACTAAATATCTAGGCCATCCTCTATTTCGGGGATGGAATAAGCATTCCCAATTATCTTTTATTTTGGATAATCTCAAAGCTAAACTCAATAAATGGAAAGATTTTGCTTTTAGTCAAACTGGGAAAAGAATTCTTATTCAATCTGTACTCTAAGTTATTCTGACTCATACAATGTCTGTAGCACAACTTCCCCAAAAAATTGTTGCTGCCATTGACCAAATTATCAAATATTTTTGGTGGGCTAGATCATAAACCAACCCCCATCCTTATCCTTGGTGTTCTTGGAATTCTCTCTCTCTTCCTAAATCTTCAGGAGGCTTAGGATTTACTAAATTGGTGAATCTAATCTTGCTTAAAAAACTTGCCTTGAGATATCTTAATGAACAACATAAGTTGTGGGCCCAAATTTGGAAATCCAAATATCTCCCAGTTCAATCTTTCTTTCCTTATTTCATCCCTTCCAATAGTTCTTTTTCTAGAAATTTGTTTTCCCCAAACTTCAAAGTCTACTTCAAGAAGTAGGTTATTTAATCTTGGAATCTTCTTCAGAGAAAATTGATCAATTCCCTTTGATCCAACACAATGAAAACTTTCAAATGGTACCTCAACCTATTTCTCTTACTACTTCTCATCTTACTTTTAATGATCTCATCATTAATGGTAATTGGAATACCTCTAATCTTCATAATCATTTTGATAATGACTAAATGGAACATATTTTACAAACACCTATTGTTCTAGCTAATACATTTATTTCTTGGATCCAAGCTAAACATTCCACTGGTAAATTTTTTACTTCAGTTGCTTATATTGATCTACTCCATACTTCTCTTCTAAGAATTTCTGACCATCTAAAATTCTGTCTGAAGTGGATTTGGAAACTTCCATGTTCCCCTCGTTATCAATTATTCATTTGGAGGATTATTCAAGGTTTTATCCCTGTTAAAGAAAAAAAATTTACTACCAATCAGGACCAAAGTTGTGTTTTCTGTCATAATCAACTAGAAACAGTGCAACATCTTTTTCTTGAATGCTCTTTCACTCAATCCAAATGTATAAGTAGAAGCTTTATGAGTAGGTTTGCATAAGAAGTAAGTATATTTCCAAATGTCAACCATATAAGGAGTTTATTTCCAAATGTCAAGGATAAGAAGTAAGTTTATTTCCAACTACCAATCAGAAAGGAGTAAGTGTTGCTTATCAATAATATGAGTAGGTTTATTTCCAAATGTATAATTAGAATGGAAGCCATATAAGGATGTTTTTGCAACCAACAATGACATTTTGGATTCCCTGTGTTTAGAAGCTTTAGGATCTGGTTTGCATAAGAGAGAGAGGGAGAGAGAGAGATTGGAATTAATAGAATTTGATTCAGTTACCCTAGTTAACTTGTTGAAATCATGTGTTGATTTGACTCACTCTACTACAAGCACCTAAACACATCAGGTTGATCCAAGATAGCCAAAATTAAGATTTTGTACTTTCGACCATTAAGAACTGCTGGTTTCAGTGGTCAAATAGACATTGTATTTTATGGGTGTGAGGAAACCCGTTGAGCAAATGGCATAATTGGTCTTAACACTACACACACTAGGGTTCTGGTCACCAGATGGGCACCATTTTGTTAAGGGTGGATGTGCAAATTTGTATAATGGATAGTGGAATTCACTTGGTGTGAGCATCGAAAGGTGGTTCATCTCATGGTTGAACTATCAAAGCCACCACCCATCATTGAATAGAAAAGGGACTGATGGAATTCTCCCAATATTGGAATTCAAAGCAGATTTTGATTTTTAATGTATGATTCCCATGCCAATGTAACAGCCTGGAAGGTAAGTTGGGGAGGAGAGAGGAAAGGTGTTAGGCAGCCCTCTCTCCTTTCTATGTAAATGCCAATTACCCTAGACAAAATTTGACTGATGGAGTTTATGCAAATGAACGATAGACTCTTAATAGAAGCTAAACTAAAACCAATTGGTTCGGTTAATTGTAATTTTTTATTTGGTTTGGTTTTTCAATTTTTGATGATCACCCATAACTTGGTCTTTTATAGATGTAGAAACCTATATATAGGTAGTGGAATTGATCTGGGCACCTGAATTTATTAGATAGGGATAAGCCAATCAAAACTACAATTTCACAGTTTCGAACATTGACAGTAATATGGATTTCAATGACTAGATGGCCATTCCCATTTATGGGGGATGTGGAAACCCATATAGCAGATGACAGAATTGCTCTTTGAACCTGGACATTCAAGACAAGGCTAGGTTGGTTAAAACTACAAAATTGAAGTTTCAATTGTTAAAGATCATTATGGGGTTCTAACAGTCATATGGCACCATCTTTCATGGGTGGATGTGGAAACCCATATAACAGATTGCAGAATTGGTCTTAGCACCTTGACATACCAAACAAGGCGGCCTTAGCCAAAATTTTGATTTAGCAATTTCAACACTTAAGAACCGTCATGGGAGTTTTGGCAACAAGATGGGCACCATCTTTTATGGAAGGATGTAAAAATCAATATAATGATGGCAGAATTGGTCTTGACACAGACACGCAAAACAATACTTGGTCGGGCCACAACTATGATTTTGACGTTTTAGTCAATAAGAGTAGTTATGAAGATTTTGAGAGTTAAATAGGTCTTTCATAGCTAATTGTAGAAACTTGTATAATGGATTGCAGAAATGCTCCCAGCACCAAAACATGGTAGATAGGGTTCAATTGGCAAAAACTGTGATTTTACAACTTTAACCATTAAGGACCATTATGAGGATTTTGAAAACAGGAAAGGCGCCATCTTTTACGAGAAGATGTTGAAACCCGTATAACGAATGCAAAATTGTCTCTACACCTAGACACATCAAATAAGACCAGACTAATCAAAGCTATGATTTAAAAGTTTCGACTGATAAGGATCATTACGAGGGTTCTAATAGTTGGTTGGGCACTTATCTTTTGGTGGCAGTGCAAATGGTTTGAGTGTAAATTCTAACCTATCTTTGTTTTAATTTTTGGTTTATTTTGTTTGATTGTAGTACAAATGAAGTAAATTAAGATACGAAGTAAAATAAAATAAAACCCAAAACAAAATTAAACTAGAATTTACATTTTCTTCCTTTGCATTCCCATGCACTTATACCAGTGCGAATAAAATTGCACAGCAACCAAACACAGCCTTAAGACTATTGTGGGGGTCATGTTGGTTGGATAGGCACCATCTTTTACAGATAGATTTAAAAACCAATTTAACAGATGACGGAATTGGTCTTGACACTTGCATATACTTGGCAAGGTTAGACCAACCAAAATTGCAATTTTGCAGTTTCAACAGTTAAGGACTTTTATGATTAGCATGGCCTGACTAGATGTGTCCAAGTGTCAAGACCAACTCCACCATCTGTTAGATGGGTTTCCAAATCCAACTTTAGAAGATAGTACCCATTCAATCATTGAAACCACCATAACGGTCCTTAACAGTCGAAATTGTAAAATCATAGTTTGTTGGGATGTTAAGACCAATTCCTCCATCTGTTAAATGGGTTTCACATTAGCCACTAAAAGATGACACCTATCTAGCCTTCAGAACTACCATTATCATCCTTAATGGTCAAAATTATGAAATCTTAGTTTTGCTATCCCACTTGCCTTATATTTCTAGATCTTGAGACTAATTTCGCCATCTTTCAAATGAGTTACCACATCCACTCGTAGAATACAATGCCCAATTAAACACTACAAATACCATAATAGTCCTTAACATCCAAAACTAAGAATGTTAGTGCAGATAAGCTTAGTGCGTCCAAGTGTCAAGACTAATTTCGCTAACCATTAAATGGGTTTCTGCATTTACCCCTAAAAGATTGTGTCCATATGACTGTCGAAACCAATGTAAGAGTCCTTAATGGTCGAAACTTTGTAATTGTAGTTTCGATTGGACTGACCTTGCCTAGCTTGTGCAAGTGCCAAGACCAATTTTTTCATTATAATATCAATAATTTTAATTATATTATTAATTATTAATTATTAATAATAAATCAGTAATTAACATTTTTGGTATAATTAACATTAAATATTATAAAACCAGCTTTAACCACAATAATGAAAATGTTAAACACATTCCAACCAGTTTAAACGATATACCCAAATCATTTTAACCGAAGCGGGTCCCAATAAAGACGATGGATTTGGCTTCCCGATCCGACCTGACCCAATACCCACCATCTTCCTAACCTGCTTTGCCAATTCGTCGTTCGCTCGATAGAGCAACGAAAGTGGGTTACCAATAAAGGTGGTGGACATGGTAATACAGGGTGGTTTCTCACTCATTTGAATAGGCAAATGAGTGACATTTGTGCCTGTTCATTTTTCCATAAGTTATTTATTCAGGTAAATGTAGTTAACTAGGTAAGTTTTTCTTAGAAAATATTTACCTGGATAATTGCATTTATCCATGTTCTTTTATTTCTCATGTAAATAAGATAATGATCGATTTGGTCATAAAAATTCATTATTAAAAGGACATTTTTGTCCCATTTAAGTTTTGATAATTTCCCCCTAAGTGAAAAAAGCTATTTATCCACCTAGGAGATGAGTATCACTTACCCAGGAAAATAAACCTTCATTGATTCCCACATAAATTTGAAAAAAGAATATGGGATTTTTGGTCAATAGGAACCAAAATCCCATTGACCAATTTTTCCTCCTCTAAAAATCCAAAAAAAGAACGCCCTCTTGGTGTTAATCCTCACTTTCATACTATTGCAAGGCAGTACCATGATATTCTAAAGGTACTTTCTGTCTCGTATAAATTGATCTTCTCAGTTTGTCTAGTTATGCTAATCCATTATCTTTAACAAAAATTGGAAAGTATGTAATGGACAATTCACCAAGTTGAAATGGACCTGAAACGTTCGCTGGAGCACTAGAGTACATGAATACTTGCCCCATCGGTTTCTATCCTCATTCTCCACCAAGAAAAGTATTAAAGATCGATTAAATTATTCTTATGGATCTAGAAAAATTTTAACTATTAGCCTATATATTTCTTGTACCATTTCTGCAATATGAATTACTTTCCTTTAGTGGTATTTCATTTAAAGATGTTTTTTATTCTCATTTTTTTGTCTTTTCATGTGTAGTTTGTATTTATTTTTAATGTAAACTTCATTGATGTAAAAATACATTGATGGAGTTTAATGCCGATGGATTTAGAATTAGTGAACGGTTGGAACACTTTTGAAGTATGATAATTTGATGTAAAACTCAACCAATGGTTACACCAAAAACAAATGCGTGAAAATACGAACTGGGAGTGGAGTTTTACACTGGTCAGTATTTACATTAAAAATAAACATGGACAAATGCAAACTAGTGGTAGAGTTTACATTGACTTGTATTTACAATGCAAACAAATGCAATGGATAATTGATTCCCCTACCTAGTATCCACTGTTGGATCCAAGGTTATGGTATGGTGTGGCATACAAGAATATAACTATCCAAGTAGTGTATAATAAGCTAATAAATCCAGTCCCTTTACTTCTCTTTTGTTTCTACCGTGGTTTTCAAAATTGGATCAGACTGGAAAAATCGGGAGACTGATTCCATTTTTCCTCAAAATCGGGTTTTTGTTAAAAACGTTGATTTGGTCGGTTGAATTATTTGAACCATTTAATAATTTTGACCATTTTTTATTTTTTAATTATTTTATTTTCTGTCAGAATGGGCCAACCATTCAATTTGAATGATCAGGCCATTCAACCCGAGAACCAGACCCCTGATCGATTCTTTGTCTGAATCGGTTTTAAAATCCTTGGTTTCTACTCATTGATTATTACTACTGGAAACTTGACCTCCCCATGCGAATTGCTTTTTCAAATGGTAAAACTATGAAATTCCAAATGGTCACGTATATGACCGATATGGGTGTGTATCGTATTGTATTAGTCACAATGGACCAACACCTAACGATACTCATATGGCCCATGAGGATTTCTATAAAAAAAATGTTGTTAAAGCGATTTTAACACAAATTGATTACTATGCTTAGCAATTTAGCACCTAAGCCACTTAGTTTTTTGGATTAAAATGAAATAAAATAATATTTATTAATTTTATTCTCCAAATGCAATCTTAATAGACAATACATATTTATATCAAAATATTATTTGAATCTCAAGAAATTAATACAAATAAAATATTAATAATAAAATAATAAATTTTAGTACTTAAAATTTACAAATTTGTACGAGGTATATATCTTAAATATTATATATATAATTATTAATTAATATTTTAATTTACACTAAATAACAACATACTTATTATTTACAAAAATAAAAAATATCTATACAATATTCAAGAATATAATATTAAATTGAAGTTATCAAACCTACTAATCTACATTTATATCAAAAAATAATTTTTAATTTTAACAAATTATAAAAATAAAAGTATTAATAATGGAATATTAATTTTAGTAATTAAAAATTATGAATTTTCATATGAATTTTATCTTAGAAATTTTAATAGATTTTATATATTTTAGTTTACATTTGAGAATTTAATAATTGGTTGACTTTTTTATTAATGTAAAAAAAATAAAAATAATTGATATGATAATTAAAATATAATAGGTGCATATGTATTGTGTTTTGTACTTTTGGTTGATGCATTATCAATAAAATTGTATAAAATCTATGTATCGTAATTCTAATATATATTTTCATATACACCACCAAAATATACATTTTCTATATATATTTATACATTATTTGTAGACATTTAATATTAAATGTAGTATTATTAATACATTTATAGAATTTATATGTGCTTCCCTAGCGTATCAAAGTATTTTTGGATTTTTTGCCTGACCCCTCGGCTCGGACTGCTCAAGAGCAAGGGTGTCGTCTTTCCTGCCGAGGTTGTGGAATGGGCTGACATGCCTACAAGCCAGCTCAGAGGTCGGGCTGCCAGCTACTGCATGGTGGTAAGTATCTTACTTTACATTTTATTTCCTTGTCAACCTTTCAAACATACTTACCTCGGTTTTCTTTACCAGGTGAACTCCGACATTCATTCGTTGGTCTACCAGTCCAAGGTCCGCCTGAAGAAAGCTTGGGAAGCTGAGGAGAAGGCGTAGAAACTTTACCGCGAGCTAGACCTAGCTCGGGGCGAGGTTCTTCAGGCCAAGAAGGGGGCTCGGAGCTAGCAGGAGCTGATCATGGCCATGACCGATGAGAAGGCGAAGCAACAGGAGCTGATCTCAGCAATGACCGAGGAGAAGGCGAAGCTTCAACGAGAGATCAAGAGTCTCGAAGCAATGATCCAAGAGCGAACTGAGATCTTCAAGACCGCCATCCAAGAGGTGCGAACTGAAGAAAGAAGCCACGCCATTAACCACTTCAAGGAATCCTCGGAGTTCCACGATCTCCAGGTCGAATATGGATCAAGCTCCTATCGTTTCGACTTCAAGCTGTGCAAGTATTTAATGCGGCAGAAATTCCCTGATCTTGACCTCAGAGTAGTCTCTATGTCTGACCTCACTCCCGAGGTGGTAGAGGCGGCGAACGAAGAGCCTGGTTCATCTAAAGAAGAAAGTGACGACGAAGTCCTAGAGGCAGCAGGTCCATCGGGTCAAGAGGACGCAGAGGAGCATATGGAGACCGACATGCCTGGTAGTCTACATGCTTGATCCCTGCCTTTTTCTTCTTTTTACTGTTTGGGTGTATACCCCGAGGCTACCGAGCTCGGGTTATAATGAAATCTTTGTACTTAAAATCTTTTCATCAATGAAATACAAACATTTTTGACTAATCCATGTGCAAAAATATTCTAAGTATAAATGACTCCTGATCTGGCGAACTGAACCAGAAAGAGGTAGGAGTAGGAGTATAGGTTACCTTGAATTGTCGAGCTACCAAGCTGGACAACAAGTAAGGATAAGCAAAAGTAAAATTTTTCCAAGTAGATGTCACCCCAAACTGTCTACCCAGACTACTAGTGGGGGAAACTTCATGTAATGTACGCCGAGGTGAGCGACATTGCAGGGTATACACCCGACCTGTCCGCGCACGGGCTACTCATTTAGATGTCGGCTATCCCTAACGGGCCCAACCTGTTGTTATATGCCGAAGTGAGCTAGACATCGTAGGGCTCATACCCGAGTTATCTATGCCTCAGGCATTAGAGGTACTTTGCCTATGCCGAAGAGGTGACTAGGAATTATCTGCCCATGCCGAGGAGGCGGCTGGGATTAGTTCGCCCATGTCGAAGATGCGACAGGGATTAGTTTGCCCATGCCGAAGAGGCGATTGGGTCTTATGTGGTGTCGAAGTCTTTACCAGTTTGGCACTTTATCCCTTAGGCTCTGGGAGCGACTCGTAGTCCACCCTCCTTGATCTTTGATATTGCCCATGCCGAAGAGGTGACTAGGTCTTATGTGCCCATGCCGATGAGGCGACTGGGACTTGTATGCCCATGCCGAGGAGGCGACTGGGACTTATGTGATACCGATGTCTTTTGTTAGGTCGATACCTTAGCCCTTGGACTTTTGGGAGTTGTTGATGTTCCATGCTTGAGGTACCTGTTTCCCTTCTAGGGTTTCGAGCTCGTACGTACCTTACTCGGTATGGACCTTCCCACTTCGTTCTGAGCTTACCGACACCAGGCTCAGGTACCATAGCTTTTAGAAGAACCAGGTCACCGACATGGAAATGTCATTTCTTGACACGGGCGTTATAGTACCGAGCCACTCTCTACTAGTAGGTCGCAGTCTGAATGTATGCTAGGTCTCGTACGTCTTCCACCAGGTCGAGGTTGGTACGGGGCTCGTCGTCGTTTGCTTCTTCGTTGTATGCCTCGAGGCATAGTATAGGCACCTCGATCTCGACTGGGATCACCACTTCCGTGCCGTAGGTGAGGTTGAAGGGGGTTTCACTTGTGGCAGTCTTAACGATAGTTCGATAAGCCCATAATACACTGGGCAGCTCGTCTACCCATAGTCCCTTAGCTCGGGCTAAGCGGGCCTTTAGTCCATAGAATATGGCTCTGTTCATGACTTCTGCTTGCTTGTTTACGTGAGGGTGTGCCACCAAAGTGAAGTTCTGTTGTATCCCCATCTCGGCGCACCAACTCTGGAACTTGATGTCCTTGAACTGCTTTCCGTTGTCAAAGATAAGTACCCGAGGTAGCCCGAAGTGACATACTATATTCTTCCAAAAGAAATTTTGTATGTTGTGGGTTGTGGTCGTTGTTAGGCATTCCGCCTCCACCCACTTCGTGAAGTAATCTACTGCTACCACTAGGAATCTCCTCTGTCCTGTCACTAGCAGGAATGGACCAAGAATATCAATCCCCCACTGCACGAAGGGCCACGGGCTGGTGAGACATTTGAGGTCAGTAGCAGGTCGGTGGTGGATGTTGGCATACCTTTGACACTGATCGCACTTCTTGACGAGCTCGAGTGCGTCTATCTTCATTGTGGGCCAATAGTACCCTTGTCACAATGCTTTCTGGGCCAGAGCTCTGCCACCCAAGTGACCGCCACACAAGCCTTCATGAGTGGCTCGGAGAACGAGCTCAACCTCTGAGGGTCGCAAGCAGCGCAAGTAGGGGATCGTGAAAAATCTCCGATACAGCTATCCCTCTATAATGATGTACTTCGCTGACTGGTGCTCTACCCTTCGAGCCGCATTACGATCTGCTGGAAGGGTCCCGTGAATAAGATAGTTCACGAGTGGGTCAATCCAACTCGACTCTGCTTGTACTACAAGAGCAACCTCTTCTGCCCCCCCCCCCCCCGAGAATGCTAGGTCGCGGCAGGTTCTCTATGTACACGATCCTCATTGTGTTACTACTTATGCTGCAGATGATGAGGTGTTTAGTTTTACTTCTTTGGCTAAGGTGAGCCCGGCTATCAACGCCTCATACTCTGTTTCATTGTTGGACGCCGCAAATCCAAATCGAAGCGCGTATTTAAGTTTCACCCCGTTGGGTCTGTACAGAATTATGCCCGCTCCGCTTCCTTGTTGGTTAGATGAGCCATCGATGTGGAGGATCCAAGGCTCCTCGTCCCAGGTCGGTCTTGCTTGAACCGGAATTGGTGTTGCGCTGGTTGAAGCTTCCTCCGCATGCCCGAGCTCGGCTAGTTCGGGGGTCGCGGAGCTGAACATGTATTCTGCCACGAAGTCGACTAAGGCTTGGGCCTTAATCATCGTCCGAGGTTTGTACCAGATGTTATACTCACTGAGTTCGATGGCCCATGTCGTCAGCCTGCCAGATACCTCGGGCTTGAGTAGGATTTGCCTCAAAGGCTTGTTGGTGAGGACGATGACAGTGTGGGCTTGGAAGTAGGGACGATGCTTCCGAGCTGTTGTGACTAGCGTGTACACCAGCTTCTCGATCTCTAGATATCTTCTTTCAGCATCCTGCAAAACCTTGCTAACATAGTAGATGGGTTGTTGGACCCGATCTAACTCTTTTATTAGTATTGAGCTGACTACCTCGTCGTCGCGGAGAGGTACAACTTTGAAACATCTCCCTCCTCGAGTCGGGTCAGAACCGGGATGCTAAATAGGTATTTTTTCAACTCATCAAAGGCGAGCTGGCACTCTGTGGTCCACTCGAAGTCTTTACTTTTCTTAATAGCCTTAAAGAAAGCCAGGCAGCGATCTGCTGATTTGGACATGAAGCAGCTCAGAGCAGCTATCATGCCGTTTAATTTCTAAACCTCCTTTATTTTGCAAGGTGGCTTCATGTCTAGGATGGCCTTTATTTTTTGGGGGTTGGCCTTGATGTCACGTCGGTTGACTATGTAGCCTAGGAATTTACCCGAGGTGACACCGAAGACGCACTTGTTGGGATTCAATTTCATGTTGTACTTACACAAAATTTCAAAAACATTTTGTAAATCATTCAATAAAAATTTTGAAAACTCGGTCTTTATGACCATATCATCTACATAACATTCGACCTTGTTGTCGATCAATGACTCAAAAATCCTATTTACAAGTCTTTGAAAGGTCACCCCGGCATTTTTTTAGTCATAAGGGCATGACCTTATAACAATACAGGTCGAGTTCAGTGATGAAGGTCATTTTTTCTTCATCGGTAGGGTCCATTTTAATTTGGTTGTATCCTGAGTATGCGTCCAGAAAGCTCAGCAACTCGTGCCCTGAGGTCATATCCAATAGACGGTCGATCTTGGGTAGTGGCAAACAATCCTTCGGGCAAGCTCAATTCAGGTTGGTGTAGTCGACTCACATGCACCATTTACTGTTGGCCTTTTTTACCAGAACTAGGTTAGCTACCCAGCTCGAGTAATGGACCTCCTTGATGAAATCGGCTGCAAGGAACTTCCCAACCTCCTCGTCGACTATCCTCCAACGCTCCGGGGCGAGGGTGCATTTTTTCTGTCTAACAACCCTGACTAAAGGATCAATGTTTAACTTGTGAGTTATAATTTTTGAATCTATGCTAGGCATCTCTGCCGCGGACCAAGCAAACACATCTAAATTTTTAATTAAAAAACTTACCAGCTGATAACGGAGTGGTTCCTCGATCGATGCATCGATATGGAGATTTCTGGTTGGATCTTCTGGTGAGACCGGAATGTGGACCGTCTCTTCTGTTGGCGTGGCTCGCTCCTCGGTGTACTCCGTAGGTCGCTCGAGCTCGATGTCAACCACTAGCTTGGCTTTCCCTTTGAGGGCAACGACATAGCATTTACGAGACTCAAGTTGGTCGCCTTGCACTACCCCTACTCCAAAGTCCGTAGGGAACTTCATGGTCAAGTAGTAGGTGGATACAACTACGCGAAGTGCGTAGGTGATGGGCCAACCTACAATGGCATTGTACGGGGAGGGAGTTGCGGCCACCAAGAAAGTGTGTTCGAACATCGCAATGTTAGGCCATGTGCCGACCTCTACGGGTACTGAGACTTGCCCTAGCAGTTTGACCTCCTCGCCACTGAAACCTACCAAGGGTGTATATGTCGGCTTGAGATCGCTTTCTTGGAACTGGAGCTTGTCGTAGGCGTCCTTGAACAGAATGTCGGCCGAATTGCCCGAATCCACTAGGACGCACTTCACTTCGAAATCATTCAGTCTCATCTTTATTACCAACGCGTCATCGTGGAGGTACTGAACCCCGCGCACATCATCTTCTGTAAAATATGTGGGGTCTTTGAACCTAGTTCACTTCGGTGGATTCTGTTCTTCACATTCTATTTCCCGAACCGAGGTTTTCCCGCTGTTGAGGTGCAGCCCATGACGATGGACTCACCAGTAATCATGTTGATTAGTTTGCGGATTGGTCTTTCTTCTGGTACTGTCTCTGTGGCTGCTCACTCTGCCTACTGCTGGACTCGGAAGCATTTCTCCTTTGCTCCCCTTGCCGATCTGTCTGGCGATCTGCCGAGTTGTTGTTTTCTTTTTGTACAAAATTTTTTAAATATCTGCGACAGATGAGTTCTTCGATCTCATCGTGGAGATTTCTACAGTTTTCGGTACTATGACCATGACCTTTATGAAAATGACGGTATACATTTTTATTTCTAGTGGTGGGATCTCCCCTCAACCGAGGTGGCCACTTCACATAGGAGTTCAGGAATGCCATAAGAATCTCTCCCCTTCGCGTTGAGGGGTGTGTAGCTCATTCTTTCGACCAATGGAGTTCGGGAACCCGACCTGACTTTGGAGATTGACTCCCGGACTTGTTCCCTTTCCTAGTCGAGGACTTGCTTTTTCTTCGTTTACTGCCACCGTTATTGGAGTTGTCACCTTCTCTTTTTCTCTTCTCCACTGGATTTTTGCTCTTCTGGTTCATTTCCTCTTCTATCTCGATGAACTGGTCGGCGAGCTTGAAGAATTCAGTGATGTCCTTGGGCTTGTTGGCCACCACATGCCATTTGAATTCCTTGTGAGTAATTCCTCTCTTTGTTGTCGTGAGTCTTACAGCGGGATCCAAGTCGGGGATCTATAAATAGGTGTTGTTGAAGCCTTTTATGTAGCTTCGGATCGACTCCCCTTCTCTTTAGACTATGTTGATGAGGCCTTCTTGAGACCCCGGACACTTCTTATTGGTGATGAAGTGCGAGGTGAACATCTGCATGAACTGCGCCCAGCTTTTGATCGTCCCTGGTGCGAGGTTACTGTACCATGTGTGAGCTACCCCTTTGAATGTCATGGAGAAGGCAACACACATGCAGGACTCGTCAGCCCCAGCTATATGCATCTGGGACTGGAATGAGTCCACGTAGTCATTTGGATCGAACGATCCGTCGTACTTGTCCAACAGAGGCACTTTGAAGTCTTTTGGCATTGGGGTCGCTAGGAGCTCGAAGGACAAAGGGGATGACCTGGAGAGGAGGGGAGAGGTCTTTGTGGCTTCTAAGCTCGCCTCCTCTTTACCTTTTAGATGCTCAAGTTGACTAAGACCGGCGAGCTGGCTTGGAACTGTAGTTCGGCGTGCCTTACAATGCCTTTTCTGCTACTTCTTAACCAGCTCCACATTGGTGCTGCTAACCTCTGTGTGGTCGGGTATTGTCCTGGCACGAAGTGGCTCAGACTGCTGATGCTGGCTGCCATTAACGGAAGGGCCTCGCCTGGAGTCCACCGCCAGAACCCCGAACTGGTTCCCTGGAAGCGAACCTTCATGATGCGAGGGCCGGGGTGAAACGACTCTAGCGGGCTGTGTTTCTGGATTTGTTCACGTTCTGCAAAGGGGAAGGAGTGACTTGTTTGTCCCTCCTGCCGTGGGACGAGACCTAGCTCCCAAGAGGATGTGGAACCTGGGAAATCTCTCCCTGGCGAGGAGGGTGAGTGTTTTGACGATGGAACTGATTCTGTTGCGTTGTCGGGTGCCGAGGTGGAACTAACTGCTGATTCTGCTGCAGCGGAGGGAATTGCTACTGGTACAATTGTTGATAGAACTAATGAAGTGCTTGCTGCTGTAATAGTTGATACTGCTGGACCTGCTGCATTTGGACCCGAATGGCCCGAACACAGTGTATCAGGTCATCAAGTTGGGACTATGCGGCTCCAGGGGAAACCACAGACGGCTCAGCGACAGTCGCACTGGCTACAAGAGGGAGTGGCACGTTCACTTGCGTGGTCACTTGCGGCATGATCAGCGTTGGAACCCTAGCCGCGGTGAGCGGGATGGTGAACTGACCTATGCAGACAGAAGGGAACTAAGGCTGCCCTAGAGACGTTCATCTGGTTGTTTTGTCCGGTGTTGCTAGAGGATGCCATGGATCTGAGTCTGCATTTGTTGGTGGAAAAAGGCTTTTTGTAGCGAGTTCCCACAGACAACGCCAAATGATGAAGTGTGATCTGACTGCTCCCTACTGGAGGTGATCTGGCTTCCAGTAAACGATAGACTAGGTCGATCTGTAAAAGAAGAATCAGAGAACCTAGGGTTGTTTGCCCGATGAGGTCACTCTGATGCTTAATTCAGTATATTTGGTTGCGAGCCGAAAAGCTTTTGAATGTAGTGAGCTAGAGAGCAGAGAAATCACACATACCTTGGCCTCTAGGGGTAGAGCCTTTATATAGTGGAGTCCTCGCGAGTTTCGCGGAGCAGTTCCGAGATCCTCGTCACGATGAGATCCGTTTCCATGTTAATGGGGGATAACTGATGGGGCTTATCAATTCTGCCTGAACCGGACAGGAAGGAGATAAGGCGAGGCGTGATCCCGCGAGGCTCGGAATCTGATGATGAGATCTTCGAGGTTGCCATGTAGTAGTCTGTCAATATTACCCGAGCTACTGCTCTTTAGATCTGGCCCGGGGCGAACGCCGAAGTGCCTTGGAACCGAGGTGGTCTTAATGTGACCTTACCCCGAGATGAACTCATTTCGAGGTGGTTTGATTATCTGAGCTTGATCTACTGCGGACTTGGCATGTCGGGCTGAGCTGTCATCTTACTAGTTAAGTTGTGTCCACATGTTCCCCTGTTACTAGGTTGGGCCAAATCGCCCTTCATCACCATGCTTTTCTAAAGTGTATCTTTATTTGTATTCTTATCCAAGTTGTCCTATACGATACCGATACTTTAATCATTGGTTGTTTGATCTTATGGTAAATGGTAGTAACAATTGCTAATCGGATCAAATTGAAGAACACATTTGAATTGTGATGAAGAAAGTAAGTTTGTAAAGCCATTCCCCATTTCTTGTGTGACGGATTATCTATCTTCAAATCTGCAAAATTCAAATAGAATTTTAGGCTTCTTATGTGAGTACGGAATGCATCTTTTAATTAAAAGTACTTAAAACTACCAAGAATATCAATGCAAAAAGACACCTTGCATGGGGCACGCTAAAAGATTATAGACCTACTTGGGGACATAAGATAGCCTTATTTCTTGTTAGGCTAAATGGACTATAGTGCACAATGGGGAATTCGCATGGGCGCCCCATAGAGAGTGCCCCACTGCACAATCTAATCGTGTAATCCAAACATCTCCTTATGACAAATATAGAAAATGTTTCCAAGGCAATCTGTGATGTGCATATGGGACGCACTCTATGGGGCACCAATCTGAACTCCCATCATGGGATTAGGTAACGGTTTGTCACACCATATGATAACTTGAGAAACAGAAGAGACTGAAGGTAGGATATGTAATCCTGAAAGTAAAACCCCTGAAAACCTGTGAGAGCACATTATCCAGCTAAATGCCAGGAGCATCTTACATGTTTTTGATGTGTCGTTCAATGTTGTGCTCTCAAGTATTCGAATGGTTTTTGTTTTTAGGGTATCTGGGCTTGTTAGGAGGGATTCTAAATTTTAGTATCTAAACATTAAAACTCACTACATCATCGCTATGTATAATGTTTCTGTGGATTCAAAAGCCGATGAGGTATGATATGTAGTGATGTTTTAAACTTAGAGTTGACTTCAACCAGTCTAACTTGGATTCGAATTCAAATCAATGTTTGTGAGATCCATTTGTATCTTCAGATCGGATTGAATATGTTGTTCATATTATTGGATCGGATTCAAATATACCCTAATTCTAATTTGATCCAATTCGTTTGCATCTCTATTACTACTACCACCAGGGCTAGGGGAGGATTACTTGGTTGTATATAGACTTGTTCATGGGCCGGGTAGCCCGATGGCCCGGCCCGCACCCCGGTCGGGCTTGGTCATGTAATTAGGCCTGCAAGCCTGACCTCGGGCCTACCACAGTAAGCCCGATTATGTTTCAGGCCAGGCTCGGGATTTGTCAAAAAAGCCCGGCCCGACCCGACTCGACTCAACATCATATATTTTATAAAATATATAATATGTATTTTATATATTATATAAAAGATATAAATAATATAATATTTATTAAAATATATATTTATAATTTAATATATACATTTTGTATTATTTTCTTTATAATTTCTCTCTCTCTCTCTCTCTCTCTCTCTCTCTATTCAGCCACTTCAGCAGTAGTAATAGTATGGGCTAAATTTCGGGTTCGGGCTCAAGCCCGGGCTTTGGGCTTTTTATGAGGGCCGGCCTCGAGCCCAAGTTGTAGGCCCCATGTTCGAGCTCGGGCTCGGGGCTTAGAAAAATCTGTTAATACAGAATAAAAGCCCAGCCTGGCCCATGAACAGGTCTAGTTGTATAGCCCCTTGAAGACAAACAAATAAAAAATAAATCCTAAGGGTATTCTTGTTTCCTATTTTACAACAGTAGCATTGGCATTGTTCTTTGTAGTAAGAAGTGGGAGTCATTTTGCTCTAGAATGGGCCCACAAATATGTATAGGGGGAGGAATCAATTTACCTAGTACACTAGGGGTGAGCATTCGGCTTATTTGGTTAAAACACGACTGAATAAACCAAAATTTTTAAAACTGAACCGAAACTGAATTATAATAAAACCAAAATAACTGAACTAAAAATTTTAGTTCGGTTTTGGTTATTTCAGTTAAAAACCGAATTTAATTAATATATATAATATTATATATTATAACCTATAACATATATTATGAAATTTAATTTCATTATAATATATTAATATATAAATATATAGCATATTATATATTGTATATTATATATTATATAATGAATTTTAGTTAATTTTTTTTTTCGGTTAACCAAATTTCTAAATCTGAAAACTGAAACCGAAAATCAAATTAACCGAACCGAATTACCCAAAACCAAAAAAAAACCAAAACCAAAACTTTTGGTTTGGTATTTCGGTTCTAACCGAATAATGCTCACCCCTATACTACACTATTTCTAGTCCCACACGAATATGGACTCATCCCATTGACACGATGGGACTCATTGCGGAAAAAATATGAAATTATCTAAAATTCATAATGACTTTTCAGCATTTCTCTTAAAGACATGATAGCCTTTTAAAACGTCCATTGAACCCATGTCAATGAGGTTTTATTTTCCAAAATTCACCATCCATTAAACCACCATTATGTTTATTTATAAAAATTGTCCATGTCATCATAAATGTAATTTTTATGACCAAATTACCCCCAAATGATTAGCTAGGGGGTGTTAATGATATTGGAAAATCCAATTTCTGATTCAAGATTTGATATAATTGAATCAAATTCAAACCATTGGAATATCTAATCGATCGAATTGAATACATCCTGATCCAATTGGATAAATATCTGAGTTTGTCCAATTATTTAATTGTTATATATAATATATAAAATATTTATATTTTATATAATTTATATATAATAATAATAAAATTATATAAATAATTTATATATTTATATATTTTATATATTTACTAATTACCTAAAATAATTAATTGTTCAAATTCAATTCGAATTCGAATATTAATAATGCAGAAAGATAGAGAGGACATCCGACTCACTGCCCTGATTTGGGAGGTCCGGCCAAGAAGATCATCGGAGGCTTCTATCTCTGGCCTACCCCCTCCTCTGCCTCCTTCTCTTCGTATTCTCGGGCGATTGCTTTTTCGATTTTTTTCCTGTGAATGATTTCGAATCATTTCAATGGCAGACAAGAACATAGGAGACCAAACTTCGATGCTTCGTAGGAATTACGAACTGGGTCGATTGCCGGGCAATGGAACCTTCGCCAAGGTCTACCATGCCAGAAACTTGTAGGACGAGAGAAAGAGAAAGAGAGAACAGCAGTGGTAGCTGGGGCGGTGCAGATTGAGAGAGAGAGATGAGAAAAAGGGAGGGATGACGGTATTAGCCGGCGCTTCTCAATGATGATGGCAGATTGTGGTGGCAGTTTGATGGTAAACGGGTATTACTTCCGCCTGGACATGACTCCATTTCACTTACCTAGTTCACTAATCCATCAAAATCTACTATGCATCTTCTTCCTCTCGGCACTGAAACAGAGGCGGCGGCAACCTCCCGCGATCTCTTATCCCCTTTCTCTGGCCACTTTTCTTTCCTCACTCTCTCTCTCCTCGACCCCATTATTCTCTCCCCTTCATTCTCTCTTTCCCATTTCATCACCGCCGCAGCAACAGATCTAAACCCAACAATAACTCTACCCTCCGGTCCCTTTCTTTCTTTTTCTTCCCTCTCTCTCTCCCTCTCTCTGCCTCGCTTCTCTCTCTACCCCTTTCCGTACGTTATCCCCGATCACCCATCAGGCATCTTTCCCGCTGCTGCAACTTGTTGCTGCAGTGTATTCAGACATAACCAACAGCAGCAGGACTGCTTCCTCTTCATTTCATCTCTACTCTTACTGTTAACACATCAACCTCGTCAGCTCCATCACCTCTCCAGTCATTCACCGAACCCCCCTGCTCCTTGTAACTCTCGCCGCTCGAACAGAGTTGATCATGCCAGAAGACATTGGAGTCTCTGTTCTCAACCGATTGGTAAATTCCAGATCTCGAAGTTTTCTTGACTTCTCTCTACTGATGGTATCCCACTACAAGGAGTACTTAGAGATTGGGTAGCTGTCGGAGCCGGTGGTGAAGTAAAGAAAGATGGAGGAGATATTCTAGAGTACAAACAGTTCTGTAGTAAAGAGCTCCGATCGGCACTTAAAGGACATCGCCGGCGGAGAATCCGCCGCCTGGCAGCCAAGCAGAGATGAGAGGGAGGGAGTTTAGGATTAATCAATGTTGTTATTTTGTTATTAATCAAAATTAGGTAAAAGAATAGAATCTTTGTATTAATCAAAAAAAATATTCTGAAATATTAGAAAGGGTAAATTACAAAGACCCTGACCGTGAGATAAAGACTCACTTCCGTTAGTTTTTCGTTGAAATCCGTCGTTTTAATCCCCATACCACTTTTGTAATAAATATTCTAACAATTGAGAGAAAAGTACTATTCATCTTCCTCGACCTCACATACATAAACAACAGCGACGGTTGACTCTGAGTTAAAAGTGTTGATAAAAACTAAAAATAACTCAGAGAATACAGACAAAGAGAGGGGTTTACACAATTACACTTGCATGTTTTTGTATTTCTTTTCTATATATAAAATCCTACAACCAAACTTACTAGTTACAGTCTTGAAAGATGGTGTCGCCGGCTATAGAATTTTCGGGCAAAAAGAAAAGGGTTGTGCTGTTTCGACACAGACGAGTCGGAGCCATTGGCAGTCGAGTTGCCATCGTCCCCGTATCTGGGCCTATCTTGTCTAAGCGAGAGGATCAGCTCCGGCGAAACCTCAGAAGTTTGTAGTCGAGCTGCCATCGTCATGTGAGTTAAAGTTGATGGCACGCACCCACGTGGGTCCATGTTGAGTAAGGTAGGGAAATAGTTTTCCTCGGGGTAACACGTGTTCCACTACACGCATGGCAGCTTGAACTTAGACCAGAGATGCCTGACCTTCACCACAACCATAAGCCAAGCGTGCCAGCGTGTCAAGACGAAGAACTACGATCCTATACGAAAACTTTCGAATGGTACTTCGGGGAGCATCGCGTCCGGTCCACGCGCAGCGTATCGGTCGAAGCTGCCCGGTTCGTCTTTGAGGATCTCGATGAAGCTCTTATCGGATCCAATGAGGGTTATGTATGTGAAGCCAAAGGAACGGAGGGGGAGAGGAGAGAGAACATGGCGTTGGAGGGGTCGTAGAAGGAAAAGGAAAGATCACTACTAAGCAGCAAGCGGAGGAGCGAAGAAAGAAGCAACCCTTGATAGCTGCGCTGACGCGCGAAAGCCGTTGCAGCAAGAAAGCCGGATGCGCTAACGCGCAATGGCTTTCGCGCTAGCAACAAGTTGAATTTGCTTTGGATAGACCTAATCATAGGTTAATGAAAAAGGACGTCCTCAACTCAGAAGGAGAGAGAACATGGCGTTTGAGGATCTCGATGAGGAGGCGACGAGCAGCGGAGACAAGAGATGGGGTAAACGGTTGGGTGGGTTTGGAGGAGATGGTGCGCCCAAAGAAGACGCTGGAGAATGGTTGGTCGTAGTGAGAAGATGGGTTGGCGTGGATGTGGATGTTGAAGAGCTTCTCTCTATTGTTCTGTTGCTGGGTTTGATTTGGAAGGAAGAAGCACTCCCATAGTGGAGCAAATGGGAGATCCGAAGTAGTCAGGAACATAAACGCTAATTTCTTTGTTGCTCCAGTGGGTGATGGTCTTCGGTTTACTCGGCCGGCGATGCGGAACGGAGATTCGTCGTCTTCTGGAATAACTGCTGGTGGCGGCTGCAGCCTGCCGACAATTTTGCTTTTGATTCCGCTATTCTTGCTTTCCTCAATATTGTTTATGGATGGTGGTGGTGGTGGCGCCGGTGTCATCGGTGCTGCTGCTAGTGGGGCTGTGTTAGGAAAGGTCTATGTTCCAAGACCTCTGGAGATCAATGGCGACAGCGACGTTAATCAGTGTCGGGAAAGGAGAGACTCTGCACTCCAGATTCCGTTTGACACTCCGTCTTCCGCAGAGTTCGACCTTCACCTTCGTCCTACCAAGACTACAACCGGCGGGTCCGTTCTGAGTTCCGGTTCTCGCAGATCAAACAAGAACTCTGCAGAGTTCTTCGGTCTTCCTCTTCTACAAAAGTTCAGTTCTGCTGAAACTGATAATCGTCTTCTATCTTTGGGCAACCAGCGGAAGGGGCAGATTCTCCCCTTTAGCGAACACTGAGAGGCGGGAGTAGTTCCAGCGGCGGCAATCTATTACCAGTGGTCATCTTTCGTTCCAGCGGCGGTGATCTATTACCAGCGGTCGTCTTTCGTTCTAGCGGCGACGATCTATTACCAGCGGTCGTCTTTCGTTCCAACGGCTGCGATCTATTACCAGCGGCGACAAACTATTACCGGCGGCGGCAATCTATTACTAGTGGTTGGAGCAAAAGCTTGAGAAGCGGTTGGTTGCGGGTGACTCGCGAGTTCGGTAATTGCAATCCCAAATCCAAAGAGCAACCTCGCGAGTTCTGTTAGTTGTTAGTGCAATCCCAAATCCGAAGAGCAGTTTTTTTATAAGGACTGAAGGTAAGCTCAACTCCATTTTATCCATTTTTTTTGGGGGGAGGGGGGGGATTTGGATTTCTATCAAGACTTGGGAAGTACGACAACAACCCATGGATGGGCAAAAACAGAGAAAAGTGGTCAATTGACAAGGAATGTGATCTCACCTTACCTTCTATCAACCAATGACAATTCAGGCAGCATTATCACACAGATCCACTATGACAAATGGGATCGAGCAATAAGAACGGCGTTGCGAGCCAAGAAGAAATTCAGCTTCATCGATGAATCAGTGAAGCAACCTTCGGATGATTCGGTGGAATTGAAAGATTGGTGGATGGTGAATTCCATGCTTGTGTCATGGATTATGAATATGATTGAACCTAATTTGTGTTCAACCGTAATGTACACTGAGATTGCGCAAACACTCTGGGACGACATAAAGGAGCGATTCTCTGATGGTAATGGACCACGAGTTCAACAACTCAAATCCGAACTGGAAAATTGCAAACAAAGAGGAATGACAATTCTGAATTACCATGGCAAATTCAAGATGATTTGGGAGGAATTGTGAAATTATGAGCAATATCCCACATGTCAATGTGGAAAGTGCAGCTGCAACATAAGCAAGGCATGGGATAAGAAGTGAGATGAAGAGAAACTTCATCAATTTGATGACACGGTCTATGGTGGTGTGCGCTCGCATATACTAAGTACAGAATCCTTGCCAAGTTTGAATCGAGCCTATGCTATAGTAATTCAAGATGAGCAAGTTCAAACCATGACTAGAGCAAAGGAAGAGAAGATTGAAGCTATGGCCTTCGCAGCCCACGCAAGGAATAGGCAAAGTGAAGGCAGAGACAAAAACGTGGTATGTACTCACTACAACAAGGCAGGCCACGATACAGAGTCTTGTTTCCAACTGATTGGCTACCCTGAATGGTGGGGCGATCGGCCGAAGAATAATGCCCGTGGAACAGGCTGAGGGCGTGGTGGATAGAAACAAGGAGCAGGGGCAGGAGGAAAAGGACGTGGCGGCCAAGTCAAGGCCAATACAGTCAAAGCCTCTGCGCAAGGCAATGCATCTCAAGGAGAATCAATTGATGCAGCTAAGATTGGGTTAAATGGACTAAATAGTGAGCAGTGGAATAAGTTACTAAACCTTCTGAACACACAGAAAGAGGGGAGTCAACAACTAAGTGGTAAGCAAAAATTGTCAAAATGGATAGCAGACATAGGGGCCTCTCATCATATGACATGAAGCCTCGAGTCAATGGGTGACATAAAGAATGTCATTCTGTGCTCTGTCGGGCTACCAAATGGGAAAGCGACAATAGCAGAGAAAGAAGGCATAGTTGCACTGGACGATCATCTGAAACTGACTAGTGATTTATATGTGCTTAGTTTGAATTACAATTTACTTTCTGTATTGCAATTGATTGAGGAATCGAATTGTATTGTCCACTTCACTAATAAATTATGTGTGATACGAGACCGCACTACAAGGATGCTGATTGGAGCAGGTGAGCAGCGAGAGGGACTCTATTATTTTTGGAGCATTACATCAACAAGAGCAATGAAGAATACAGAGAGCAAAACGTGGGATATTTGGCATCAAAGGTTAGGGCATCCTTCTTATAGAATTGTTAAGTTGTTGCATTTAATTAGCACTAAGAATAATAATGATGACAATATTAAGGGTTGTGATGCATGCTTACGAACTAAACAATGTCGAGAAGAATTTGTTTATAGTAATAATAAAGCATCTGATATTTTTGAGTTAATTCATTGTGATTTGTGGGGTCCTTATAGAACTGCAGTCTCTTGTGGTGCTCATTATTTCTTAACCATAATAAACGATTTTTCTAGAGGCGTTTGGATCTATCTTCTGGTTGATAAGACGGAAGTGGAACGATTCAAAATTTTTTTGCTATGGTTCAAAGGCAATTTAACAAACTTGTAAAGGTGATCCATACTGATAATGGGACTGAGTTTGTCTACTTGGCTAGTTATTTTGTTGAAAGTTGTATTATTCATCAAACCACTTGTGTCGAGACCTCTCAAAAAAACGGGAGGGTTGAATGTAAGCACCGCCACATACTCAATGTTGCTCGAGCCTTGCGCTTTCAAGCTAGCTTGCCTATTGATTTTTGGGGGGGAATGTGTCTTTACCGCATGTTATTTGATCAATCGGACACCATCCATTCTGTTGAAGGGAAAGACTCCCTATGAAATGCTATTTGGGCGACCTCCTTCTTATGATAATGTGCGAGTTTTTGGTTGCTTAGCATATGCGCACAATCATGGACATGGAGGGGATAAATTTGTCAGTCAGAGCAAACGGTGTGTTTTTGTTGGGTATCCTTTTGGAAAGAAATGATGGAACTTGTATGATTTAGAGTCCAGTAAGTTCTTTGCATCAAGAGATGTTACTTTTTTAGAGCATGAATTCCCGTATGCACACAAGGAGGATGCACAGTCGAACAAAGCACAAGGTCAATTTAATTGTGGAATAGGTGGGACAGATGAGGTGTTGGTACCATTCACTTGTTTACCTGGACTAGCAAATGGCGAGATGGAGTCTACCCAGCGAGGTGAACTTGCTGAAAAAGGAGTCCGTGTAGAAGAAGGGACCCACGTAGACCCAAATGCAAATGTTGGTGAACCCATGCATTCTTGTGACGCCACCACAGAGAATGCAACCGAAGACAATTCTAATGTCAGGGGGGTGGCGATGTTGAGCAACAACAGCACTCTGAATTTCATTTGGGGCGTGAGTATCGACAGAAATAGCAGTCCACAAGGTTGAGAGATTATGTGCTTCACACCACACAGTGCTTGAGTCCCTCTCCGCATCCCTTTACAAGCTCACTCGGCCAATCACATCCTGCGGGTAATTCTTATCCCATAGATAACTATGTGAATTGTAACAATTTATCTTATCGACACCATGCTTTCTTGGCAGCTATTATTGCAGGAGTTGAACCTACTTTTGTTGAGGCCGTAAATGATGAAAAATGGAGGGATGCAATGTAGAAAGAAATACAGGCATTTGAGAATAATCAGAGATGGACCGTGGAGCCTTTGCCATCTGAAAAATGAGCCATAGGATGCAAATGGGTGTATCGAATCAAGTACAACGCTGATGGGACAGTGAAAAGATACAAAGCCCATCTCGTGATTTTTGGGAACAAGCAGGTTGAGGGAATTGATTATAATGAAACTTTTGCCCCATTTGCAAAAATTGTTTTGTCCATACCTTTCTTGAAGTCGCAGCAGCAAGAAATTGGGAGCTTCATCAAATGGACGTACATAACGCATTCTTGCACGGTGACCTTCATGAGGAAGTCTACATGCGAATGCCTCCTGATTTTCAGTCAGATAAACCAGGTATGGTGTGTTAGTTGCGAAAATCTCTGTATGGCTTGAAACAAGCGTTAAGATGTTGGTTTGCTAAATTAACCGCAGCCTTGAAGACATATGGGTTTTAGCAATTAGGTTCAGATTACTCCCTATTCACCTTTCGTCGAGACAGAGTGCATGTACTTGTTATCGTGTATGTGGACGACATTGTCGTGTCAGGTAATGATCGTATGACAATTCAAGTCTTCAAGAAATATTTGAGTGACTGCTTCCATATGAAAGACTTGGGACCATTGAAATATTTTTTGGGCATTGAAGTTGCCCAAAACTCAACAAGAATTTTTCTGTCTCAATGAAAGTATGCTCTGGATATTATCTCTGAAGTTGGATTACTTGGTGCAAAACCTGCTCCTTTTCCTATGGAGCAAAATAACAATCTCGCCTTGACAGATGGGCCTCTCTTATTTGATCCTGAGCGATACAGGCGCTTGGTTGGCAGGCTTATTTATCTCTCAGCAATTCATCCTGAGTTGTCTTATTACGTGCATGTTCTATCCCAATTTATGCAGCAACCGCAAGAAAGACATTGGGAGGCTGCATTACAAGTGGTGCGCTACTTGAAAGAAAATTCTGATCAAAGAATTCTTTTGCGTTCAGATTGTGACTTGCAATTATATGCATTGTGTGATTCAGACTGGGCGAGTTGTCCTCTGTCCCGACGCTCTCTGTCTCTATGGTTTATTCTTCTTGGAAAATCGCCGATCTCCTGGAAAACTAAGAAACAACATACTATGGCTCGTTCTTCAACGGAAGCAGAGTATCGTTCTATGGCCACGACCACATGTGAATTAAAATGGCTGAAGGGATTGTTATTGGATCTTGGAGTTATGCATTCAAACTCAATGCGATTATATTGTGATAGTCAGGCAGCCTTGCATATTGCGGCAAACCCAGTGTTTCATGAGCGTACGAAACGTATTGAAGTTGATTGCCATTTTGTACGTGATGAATTTCAAAAATGGTTGCATTCGCCTGCTTACGTGTTGACTACCGTTCAACTGGCTGACATTTTTACAAAGGCACTAGGTCGCAGAGAATTTGAATACTTTCTCCGCAAGTTGGGCATTCACAATCTGCATGCTCCAACGTGAGGGGTGTTAGGATTAGGAGTTCGTTCATGTATATAACATCTTTGTGTATATCTTCTTTCCTTATCATGAATAGTTTAGATAAGATAGGGAAGATTAAGTCCCTGTAAGCTTAGGAGTTCTAGTTGCCATAAGCTTAGGAGTTCAGTGGTTGTGTATTCATGTATATATATTTGAATTTTCAATGAATAATGGATAGAAAAACAAACTAGAAAAGCTCTGGTTTTACAGGCTGATAACTGTGAAGATGAATGCAAGAGGTAGGCAGAGAAGAATAGTGCAAAAAAGAGAAAAAGGGTTCAGAGATAGCATCTTTTCTTATGCTTGGCTGGAATCCATCACTAAGTCACTACTATATGCAAACCAGAGAGAGAGAAAGTGAGAGTGAGAGACAAGAAAGTGGGTGGGTATTGGGTAAAGTGGGGTTTGTGGTTAATGAATTGCTTTTCCAATCGTGCCTTTTGGTGGAGGCCAGTTTATAGCCGCTGTTGATCGTGTATCTCATGAGGTTAGGGAAGATGAGTAGTGTTTTTCTCTTAATTGTCCAAATAGTTATTGTAAGGGTAATATGGGAATTAAAAAAATATTGCAATGACGGATTCCAATGGAAAACTAATGGAAGGGGGTTTTTGTCTCACAGTCATAGTACAAGGGGTCTTTGTTGCAAAACAAAGTACAGGGGTCTTTGTCACATACCCCATAGTACAGGGGGTCTTTGTAATTTGCCCTATTAGAAAATGGGTTGAATATAATAAAGGGTAAAATGGTACTCTACTAATACCCGTGTATATTTTAGGGCAAGTGACATGGGTTCCTTTTCTTTTTAATTTCTTAAACTACCCTTATAGTTTAGCTAATTGACTAAGTGTACACTTACTATTTGAAAATTAACTAACATTACCCCTACTGTTTTTGATAATTAACTAATACTTCTCTTCCGTTAACGTTCCATCATAAACCATTCAAATGTGCCATCATGTGACCGTTATGACTTTCAAAAATACCAAAGTTACCCTTTTATGTTTGAAAATGCCCTTTTCGTTTCAGTTCTCCAGAGACACTTCCCTATCTCTCTCACATGTACTTCGCCTTTCTCTCCCTCATTCTCTATTTTCCCCTTACCCTTAATTATGCACCTTCGAACCAGCAACTTATCGTTCTCTATAACACACGTCCGACTCATAAGAATCTTAAAATGGAATAAACAGATTAACATTCAGCAAGAAAGGCATAATATTCATAAATTGGAAAGCAAAGACAAGACCGAATTAGTGGCAAAATCTCAACCTAAATCAACAGGGGAGAAACCAATTCATAGAGAAAAGAAAAAGAAGAAAAAAAGACCAATAGTGGGCAATTCTCTAAGCGGCTAATTAGATAAATATGACAATAGCAATCCCAAAATAATGATGCCAAGATAGATATGCGTCAAAAGTTTCAAGAGAACTGATTCAGTGGAGGGCCTCATCATCGGGTTTGTTTACTTTTACCGCTCAAATGTCAACTCTCCCATGACCAATCATGAAGAAGAATAAAACGAAAAAAAGAGGGGCTAACAAAAAAAACAAAAAACATAATACAAAATAAACTATAGTGGAGCCTACCTGATTGGATTCTGGCCTTAATATGATCAAAATTTTAGAGAGCTAGATTCTTTTTACCTATAGTGCAATGGGAAGCTTGCAACCGAAGGAGACATTGAGCTAGATTTCCTGTGTAGATTTTGTTTAAACCGAGAAAACACTGAAACGTTCAAATTACCGCTGCAAATGAAGGAACAAGGGAGGGAAAGCGGGAAGAGAAAAAAAAGAAATAACCTGGGGAGAGATTGGGGAGGTAAGAGGTTACCACCAAGTTCAAATTGGAGAGAGAGAGAGAGAGGAGCTGGAGATGAAAGGGGTTTGATGTTGCCTCTGTTCTCGCTATCATTTGATGGATTGAAGATGATGAACAATGAAGAATCCGATTTTGTCGGTGAAGTAGGGTTAACTTTTTTTTTTCATTCAAACTAAATCATCATCACCGCTCCAACTTTCGGAGGCAGTGATTCTCCTTTCTCGGACACAAGTGGATGAGACTAATTCCAGTAAAGCGTTGAAAATCCTAGAAGAATAACGAAGGAGCTTCAAACTCTGATAAAGCCTCGGAAACCCTAAAAAAAGAACAAAGGAGCTTCAAATTTGATTTAAGGGCAAAATGGAAATTTTAGCCCTTTCGTCAATATTTTAACAGTAATTGTGATTTTCTGAAATAGTTGGGATAGAATTAGACAACATTCAAACAATAGAGGTATACTTAGTCAATTAACTAAACCATAAGGGTAGTTTCAGAAATTTACCCTTTTTTTTTAGGCAAAAGAGTGATGATTAAATTATATTGTGAGTAAAGTTGTACAAGGTAGCATGTCCATAGTAGAGTGGATTTGATATTTAAAAGCATAATATGCTAAAAGATAAGCTAAAGTGTCATTAGTTCTAGATGTGTAAATGAATTTTAAATCCCTAAACTTTTGGAGATGCAAGATCTGCCCAAAATGTACTTGATTGATTCATGTACGTTCCATTACTAAAATGTTTAACTTCTTTACTATTACTTCGGCATCCTAGAAAACTCGCACTGATTGGCATTGCAATGCTATAGCAGCTTCTAAGCCCTTGATGATTGCATGAAGCTCTACATCATAACTATTAACGACTCTACAGGTTGACCCTTGGGCTGCAATGATCTGCCTATCATTAGATTTCTCGATGACAAAACCAATTCCTGTGTTGTCTGTGTTGATCATAAGATCCATCAGTGAATGCTAGATAATGGTTTTTAGTTATTGGGCTTAGGGGCAATGCATTTAATTTGTCCTAATAGAGAGTGAGACATGAATTAACAATTATTTCATTTGCTTTGTCCACCAAAGAGACGGGGTTCACATCCTTGTTTAGATGGAATGTCTTGTTGTGTGCCTCCCAGATCATATATAGAAGTACTTGAAATTTGGATAGAAAGCATAATCTAATATTTGCACTAAAAGATTGCCTAAGTGACTAAAGCCAATCCGAAATAAGTTGTTGTAGGTATTCATCATTCATTGTACTGGGGTTTATACCAAGTTGGGCTTGACACCAAACAACTCTTGCAAAGTCACATCTAAAAAATAGATGTGAAAAGCTTTCCTATTCATGATTGCAAAAAATGCATGATACCTCTGCATTTTTATTCCATGGTCTCAACTTACTTATTGTGGGAATTCCTCCCCATAGAGCCTTCCATGCAAACACTTGGTATTTAAAGGGCACTTTAGTTTGATATATTGATGACCATTTAAAGGAGGAAGCAGAGGAAGAATGATTTTGATTGAGAAAAGTCTGGTATGCATATTTCACAATATAAGTGCCCAATTTATTTCTCTTCTAAATTAGCTTTCCAACACTTGTGGATGGTGTTGTTTGTATAATGTGCTCAATTGAATCATGGGTAAATGAATTTTGAAGTAGAGAAAGATTCCATGTTCCATTGGGATTAAGAAAATGACTTACTTTGATATTACTTGTAACCCGTGGATGCAAGGTGGAAGGAATGCCTCCTTTGATATTATTCGTGACATAAGTTCCTTGGATGTTTTGAAAAGTTATGGTGAATTCAATTAAATGAGTTTAGAGAAATGTTGATAGGTCATTGTGAGTTTTAGACAAATTCCTTAATGATTTTCTTGGTTTCTAAGAAAATTAGTTTGGGAAAGGAAAGAATGGGAAGGGATGGGATGAGAAATAGAAAATTTTATTTTTTCACTGGGGTTTCTTGTGTTTGATTTGTTAGATACGCCTAGAAGGTTATGATGATGTTCGCTCAAAAACTATTTCAATGTTTCAAGAGCATGAGAACTCAAAATTAGCTATAAAGAACTCAGAATCTGCCTTCGATCTACAAAACATGGTGGAGAAAACATTAGAGCTACAAGAAAACAAGTATATTAGTAGATCTAGAAGGGAACCCCCTCTACATGCATTAGACACTGCTGGAATCAATGGCATCCAAAACATGGGCAACTTGATATCATCGGTGCCCTAAAACCGCAACAAAAAGTCGAAAAGCAAAGAAAAAAGAGGGATTGAGAGAGAACACCAAGGCCACCTTTACCGGTGCAGATGAAACTCTATCTACATGCATTAGACACTGTCATAATCAATGGCATCCAAAACAGGGACAACTTGATATTGTTGATGCCCTAAAATTGCAACAAAAAGCAAGGTAAAAAGAGGGATTGAGAGAGAACACCAAGGCCGCCTTTACCGGTATGGATGAAACCCAATTTAAAGGAAATGTTGTCGGAACCTAAAGATACCAAGGCCGCCATTTTCACCATTTGCCCATTTCTTCTTAGTGGCATGAGGAGACCAATGACACCAAAAAATGGAATAAAAATAGTCACCGAACGTCAATGGTCATGGACCAAATCTTACCTTGGTTGGATATTGCCGGGAATGCCATCGGAGACTTGATTGTTGTAAACACAAGGAGGCAATGATAGCCAAATAGGGAGCTTTAGTAGAAAGACTCGATATTTTTTCCCATGATTTTCTCTTTCTCATCAGTCACACCATTTTAGCATGACCTTGCGTCCTTGATTTTGGGAACTGGCATCATGTGGTTTCCCATCCCATCTTGGCAAACAAACACATGAAAATGGGAATATTTCCATTTTCCCATTCCGGTTGCATAAACCAAACATACCATAAAAAAATATTGCACATTCTCAAAAGTTGGTGGGATCTTCTTCTAAATGGGCTAGTTGGCGGTTGACCCACTCTTTAATCTCTACTTTTTATATTGTATACTTCTTACTTCGTATTTTGGGGAAATTTCTTAAATTACCTTTAAGTTTTAGTATATTATTAAAATCATTTGTATTATTTGTATTGATTGACACATGTATTATTGACCACTCCACTAGTAGACGATACATGGCATCTCCTAGGGTTGTCATCATCTAAGCCTTCTATAGGGGCACCATTGTCCTTTCTCACCATCATCAATGATCAAAGTTAGAAACTGAACCAGCACGGGAAGGCATTTTTCACTGTGGAATGTTACAGGATCAAGGGTACTGACATTATTTTCCTTGACCTTGCCCAAAGGACTGATCACTAGACCCCTTCCTCCGCTACAACTATAAATTCCTCTATTTTGATTTGGAGGAAATTGTGAAAACTAAGAACCACTATTATTATTTTTAATATTATTTGTAGTAACACTAGCATTAGGGGTTTCACTAGAGATATTATGCTAAAGGAGCCATGATTCATGACTAAGAAGCATTCTTAGAACATCATTGATGTTTAAATGATCTGCATTAGCTCTATTTGTTATGGTAGTGATAAGAGACTCATACTCATTGCCTAAGCCATAAATAACATATAGATCTAAATCCTCCCTTGGTATTGGTTCAAAAACTGCAGCTAGGTTATTTGCAATTGTTTTAGCTTTCTAAACTTGATAGATCACCTTTCTTTAGATTTTGGAGTTAAAGCCTAAGTTGCAATCCCTAGCTAGGACGTGAATGCAAAGAAAATGATCTATTTAGGGCACTCCGAACTTTAGACGCAATAAATAGTCCTACAACTTGGGTAACACAATTGCAAGTAAACTCCTTTGTTATAATCTTCTAACAAAGAGGCGTAATGAAGATCTTAGTTACCAAAAAAAAAAAAGGAGGCATAAAAAATGTCCAAAATACCCATATAATTACTTTTGATCAAAATATTTATTTTCTAAATCTTCTCTTTATATCAATGGCTACCCTAAACTCTCTTGTTTTTTTGTTGTTCATAAGATTTGTGTTATTATTATTATTATTATTATTATTATTATTTTTGTAGAAACTAATTTCAATAATAATTGTATGGGTATTTTGGACACTTTTGTGCCTCTTGTTATAGGATTCTAATAGAGGGTATATTTGTAGCTATGTAGGAAGTTCAGGCAAGGTGATTGCAATTACAAAATTTCGGGGGAGACTTTAATAATTTACTCTTATTAAGTTATTATATGTACTTGTTCTAACACATATATTTTTAAGGGAAAAGAAGACCATGACATTACTAAAGCTTTCATCATCGAAGGGGATTCAAAGTTAGTGATAGATTGTCTAGGGGTCGATTGAGATGTTGCGCTATAGAGCATAAAAGCTACGTCGAGGAACGTTACTCTTTATGTGATATTGGAATTTAAATGTCCAATATTCTCATACTTTAGAGAAGTGAACCGAGTTGCTGACTGTATGGCAAACGTTGGTCATGGAGGAAATGATAATACTATAAAGACGTATTAGAAAAGCATGCAATTTTACTTTTTTTAGTTTTTTTTTTCAAAATTTGGTCTTTGGGGAGGTTCTCATACATATTTTTTTTTATTAAAAAGGAAGGGTCCTGAAACACCTATAAACAAATATATCAAGACTCCAAAGATACGTTATAATACACCTCTTATTGGATGTATCATATCGAAATTCTGAACCATGTATTCAGTAGAGTTTTTATCAATCAAAGCACCTAGTGAATTGTGATGAATACCACTGGATTGGTCACCACTTTTATGACACTAGTTGATTGCCCGCAAGTTTTTTTTTTTTTTTTCTCGGTATTATGTCTTTCCTAGCTTATGAACCCTTTTTTAATCAAACTAATAGCCCCACTTTTGCCACATGTATTGAATCTAACCTACCATATTTCCCCCACGTGGATGGATGATGTGGCCTATTTTTGGTCCTCTCGAAGGTGATGTTTGGCATCAATGATGATTTCTCCTTATCGATTATCTAGAAAATCAGTGATTTCTGGAATCAGTGATGCTTGAAAAATTATAAAAAATTATTGTTTGGTATTATTTATGCCATATAAGCTGATTTTTGAGAAGTCGATCTTAAGTCTGTTTGGTATTGGTTTTCAAGGGCTGATTATTTTTGCATTTAAAATCAGGAAATCATAAAAAAAGATGATCCTTAATTCTTGGCTGTTTGGTGCTGATTATTTTTGTATTAGAAGGACTGATTTTAATAATTTATTTTTGGCCGATTTCCCATAAACCAGCATAAATCAATCAACAAAAAATCACTAATTTTTCAAATTCTGATGCCAAACATCACGAAGTCTGAAACCTACGCTACGCCAACTCCAAAATCCAAATATGCCCATTCCATAACTGTTAATCCCGGTGGTCCTGCGTCCTCTACAAACGCCTCCACGATTTAACTCCTGCCTGACCTTACGATTAATAATTGTTTCACCAGGACCAGGTCGATACTTTCTACTGTATTATTACCGTTGCTTGTCACGTGTGAGGGCCCCACCAATTGCGTGGTCCAGAGTCCAGAGTCCAGGGTTATAACCGAGAGAACCGGTGGACTACGTTTCCTTCTCCCACCCTCCCTGGTCTCCTCCAGAGAACATATTGACTCAAAAAATACTCCACAATACCAGAGCCAGAGGTCCAGTCTAGCTACTCCAGCACTGCAGTGAGGCTTCAAGCTTCAAACCTTCAGAAGTCATAACCCACCCAATTCTTCTTGGTTCTTTCTATCACGAAACCAAAATAAAGGGGAATTTTGTGGGCCCCAAAATCCCAAACGAGGCGGAGGGTCCCATCACCAATTCACCATGCGGACAGTAGCTTCATTGCCGGTCCGATCTTCCATCCCAAAAAAACTAAAACCCGCGGAAAACGGGGGGTTTGGATTTGGAGAGAGAGAGAGAGAGACTAAATCTAAACAAAACCAAACAAGCAAAAACAGGAGAGAGAAAGACGAACAAAGATGACTCCAAGGATCCGAAGACTTATAATAAAACTTTTGAATCTTTTGTTATTTTTTTCTAAATCTCATCGTCAATTTTTTTTTTTTTTACAACAACAACAACAACATTACAACGCGTTACGTTTTTTTGATAGAAAGAAAAGAAAACAAAAAAAGAAAAGATGGAAGCGAGAGAGACTGTTCGTTGGTTCTCGACATCTTTAATTGTTCTTACAATCTCATGTTTTCTTGTTTTCTCGTTTTTCTTACGATCTCTTAATAATATTGTTATTATTAGAAGTATTTCTGTTTATCACAACTACACTACTACTCTTCCAAAACAACTCAACTATTACTCCATGTTACTAATTGTTATTATTTTTATTCTTCAAATCTCACCGCACATCACCCCCTCCTTTTTTCTTCGCTATCACGACTCAGAACAATTCGCATTCGGCATTCCCTTTTCGTCAAAACCAATAATATCAATATTATTAATTCTATGTCAAAACCGATTCCCAAATTTCTCTCTCGTTTATCTTCTCTCTGGTCTTACGAAACCCTAGTCTGTTCTTCCATTCTAGGGTTTGCAGCGGTTTCTTGATCTCTTTTGTTCTCTGGCATTCCTGATTTTGTTCGTTAATGGAGGCTGCTTCAGAAGGGGAGAAGAAGAAGCCTCCTGAGGGAGGGGGTAGTGGAGAAGGAGGCGAGCAAAAGCCGAAGCGCAAAATGAAGACTGCTTCTCAATTGGAGCTTCTAGAGAAGACCTACGCTGGTTTGTGTGGAATTTTTCGTTTTTCGTTTTATTTGGGTTTTGATTTGTTAGGGTTTTGATTTATTGGGTTTGAATGTGAACCAGTGGAGGCGTATCCGTCGGAGTCTCTGCGAGCAGAGCTATCAGCGAAGCTGGGGCTGACGGATCGGCAGTTGCAGATGTGGTTTTGTCATAGGAGGTTGAAGGATAGGAAGGTTGCGCCGGTGAAGAGACAGAGGAAGGATACGCCGGTTTCTGGGGGTGGAGATGACATGGTGGTTGGTGGTGAGCTGGGTAATGAGCCTGGGTCGGGGCCGGGTTCGGGGTCCAGTCCGTTTGGGCAGGGTGAGCCGAGAAAGGTGGTTGCTCGAGCGCCATCCATTGTGCCGATAGTTGGAGCTGATATGCCAATGATGAAGAGGTACTATGAGCCACAACAGTCCATATTGGAGCTACGTGCTATTGCTTTTGTGGAAGCTCAGCTGGGGGAGCCGTTGAGGGAAGACGGACCGATTCTTGGCATGGAGTTTGATCCATTGCCACCTGATGCATTCGGTGCGCCTTTAGGTACCATTTCATCAATCATCACTAGTGTTCTCTTCACAGAAGTTTTGGTTCATGTTATTGTTTGGACTTGCTTCAAGCGATTAATTTTTACGTGAATTGGTAAGGGCATCGGTATCGCCTTGTGTACAGCATATGATGTTCCATTGCCAGCACTAAAGGGATTAATATGCTCATATGATCGTCTATTATTCTATTTATGCTGTCATTTGCTAGACTCCCAGCGAAAAATTCCTCAACCGTGATTAATGAATCAAGTTAGTGCAAGAAACATACTTTCTTTATATTGGCAATGGATCCATGATAGCCTCCATGACCCGAAGAGCAAAGTAATGGCCATTTCATTTTTATACGTAAACTCAACCAACAATCATGTTTCTTCTTAAAGTTCTGGAGATTCAGAAAATGATCACTAACTTGAACTGAAGTTGTCAAGTAATAGAATGGAAGCCTGACATGGTAGAATTATCTTAAAAATGCTGCCTCAAATTCGAGAAATTAAAGCACCTAGATTAGCAGTGGCTCCTCTAGTTCTGGTTGGTTAATTCCTGCAAATCCTATATAAAACAAAAGAAACTTAAAATGTTACAACAGTCTCAACTCCTTGTTCACATGATACTAGTCCTTAACCAAATACAAGTAATGTGACCTTCAGCTGTCTTTACTTGTTAAGCATTAGGCTATTACCCAATGTTGGTCCCAGCAATCTGGGGTTTTGGGAGGGATAGACTGGATATGGAGTTATGGACCTAATCTTTGGCCTTTTTTTTGCACAAAGTGGCCATTCTTAGATTGGGACCCAAATTTCTCAGACTTGTCAGCTCCGGATTTTACCTTTACTACACCAAGCAATTGCCTCTGCCAATACATGTAAAGCATGGTAACTAAATTCTCTGTGCAATTGAAGGGTGCTTAGTTAGTGGGTTGAATTCATTTCTTGTGTTTTTTGGGCCACGCCACATGAGCAAAAACAGGGAAATCATTTCCTAATGCATTTTGCATTTCTTACTATAAAAAATTTGAAAAAGTCTTTGATAGCTTTTGATAATTGAACCATAGTTTTGTCTCACAAAATGCTGAAGTGGTATAAATAATTATGCAAAGAAGGGGATTTAATACCTATAGTTTTGTTCTGGTGCGTTTAGCTTTAAGGGAACAAATGGGTTTTTGAAAACAAGTACTACACATGGCAAGAGGTGTTGAGGATGATCAAAGGAAAATTGTTATCCTGGCTCGCAGTTCATGAAGAATTCCAAGGACTGCCATGCACAAGGACAACCTGTTTTTTTTTGTCAACACAGAAAGTTTGTACCTATCGTATAGCTCCATGTACAGTTCCTTGATTTACATGGCTTAAGCATAACACTTTTTTCTCTTTTGCTTTAATACAATACCTTTTAAAAAATCATTCAAAAACTGGGGACTCACTAAATGTTACCAAGCTTCTATAGGAGTTTCTTTTTGTTGTACAAAATACTCATTGTTGGAAGAGGTAGAGCCCTTTTTTCATCGATCAACTAGAGCTCAATTATCTCAAACCAAAATGGATCACTAGCCAAATTTGATAACTGCTGAAATAGGAGCTGAAGAAATTCCAATTTAAAGAAGTGCCATTTAGCATTTCAGCAAATTCATTACCTACTTAATTGCTGAATGATGAAGCACATGCAATGAGGTGATTATTTTACCCCCAAAAGTCTTATAGAGTACCAACAATGCCCCTAGATTTAAGCCCTTTTAAGTTGGAATCTTTTCAGTATTCTTCTTCAAACATCTATTTCAGCAGTTAGTAAATAGTCCTTAAGTTTTGGTGCTGTTTTTTTATAACATAGAAATTTTCAAGGCTTCCAACCTGCTTTTAGTTCATATTTCTTCATTGCAGTTGACTTTAAACTGAGAAACCTTAAGTTGCTTTCGCTATTATTTTTGTCTTGTGTGAATCCTTTTACCTAAATAACTTCTTATAGTAGTTTGAAGGGAGAAAGGTTTCTATCTTTTTTTCCTTTTTTTTTTATTTTTTTTGATAAGCAACAGAAAAGTATATTCATTGATTAAAATATGTACAATGTAATTACAATTTTAGGGTTACGTCAGCTACCTCCCCCTTATTCTCATTTACAATTACAAGTTTATAATATCGGAGCTCCCCAAAGCAGAGAGAAGTTTCTATCTTCATCCCTATATTGCAATTTTCATGGCATGAATTGACTTGAGATTGGTTCATCATATCTCGTAAACAATTTGTAAGTTGGCATTGGGTCCTATTCATTAAATTTGATTCATCCAATTTGCAGCACCGGCTTATTAAGTTCTTGAATTTAACTTTTTATATAATTAAATTTGATTCACTTGATGCATCAAATATTGGTAATTGGTCTGAGTTTTTTGTTAAAAGAAAATAAAAATCATTTTAGATTCCTAAGTTAGAAGTTTTTTTATTGGTTGAAAGTTATGAATCATATTTTATATTACCAAAAAAAGTTCTGAATCAACCCCCTGCTTCATTTAGCTCTTTTCTCTTGTGTTACCAAAAAGAGTTCTAAATCATGTTCTAACACTTGAGAGATATGCTTTTTTTTATCCTCTTTGCTAAAAAGGGGAACTGAGATACTGTTTCCTATGAGAAATGTGTACATTTACATTTTAAACATTTATGACTTCGTTGGATTTCCTGAACTGTGGCTAAATTGTACACCAAAAATCATGAATTAAATTAATTTGTGATTCTTTAAGTCACTTAAAGAATGTTGGCAACACTGATATGTCCTTATTATTGTTACTGAATGTGCTTTTAGACTCCTTCCCCAGATATGTTTGTCAGGAATTGAAGATTGGATCCTGTTTTTGGGGCTGGTCCTGTAAAGAAGGTTAAGAAAACAAAGAAATTGAACAAGAAAAGTAAAGATGCTCATTTGTAAGTAAAGGGGTCTTGGGGCAGGGAGATCAGGAGATGTCAGGTTTTGGAATATGAAGGAATGGAGTTGGATGGAATAGGATGCTTCTCCTTTTTACTTGTAGTACAATGTTTTTTATCGCTATTTAGGGTGTGGTCATTGTGACTGTTGTACAGAGTTATGGGGTTATGCAAGGTTTGTTAGCAGCTTAGAGGAGGGTGATTGTCTTTGGGTTGTTTTCTTCTATTTTTGGTGATTTCTTATCACCTTTCTTGCAATCTCCTCTTTTCTCTTCTTTTTCCAATAGATTTTTTATTTATCTTTAAAAATAGTTTGTTTCTTAGAGGGAAGGTGAAGTATTGTATTGTATTCATTGAATAAAACTCACTATCACCATGTAGAGGTATAATTATTATGTACAGTGCGGAGCTATACAAAAGACTAATCCATGTCCCATGATAGCATAGTATAAACCTTCATGTAAACAGAACCACAATGTCAAAATAAGCATGGTGAGGTATCTCTTTAAACTGGTATAACATTCTGCCCTTCCAGTTAAGGCTTTTAATTTTCCAGCTAGACAAGTACGCCCTCATTGGCCTTGGGTGGCAGTATCTGCAATTTCGAAGCTTGCAGAAATAAGCATAAAGTTCTCTCATAAAAGGGCAGTAGAGGAAGAGGTGCTCCGCTGTCTTCCTCTCTAAGCAAAATACACAGTTCATCAATGGCAGGTTGAGTCCCCATCTTTCTAGGCCACCCCTGGTGAGGCATTTTCCCAGGACCACAGTCCACATCATGGTCACTTTTGATGGCACATGTAACAATCATATTTGTTTATGGGGAAAGTTTATTTCCAGTGGGTGCTCAATTTTCTGAAGAAAGATCAAGCTGAGAAGGTACCAGGTCTGTCTCATTTCATCTTCATGCTATGGTCGAAAGCTATTAGAGTTGAGTTTCTGAATCTGTTTAACCAGATCGATCTCCCAATCATTCAAATGCCTTCTGGAGGTTGGGCACCGGAATGCAGTTTCACCTCTCATCTTAAAAGAAGCATTCACCTGAGCTTTACTGTCATTGGCTAAGAACATTTTGTGAGGTGCTATCTCATCACCTCAAGGCTGTTTTGTAATTTTTCTTTTGGTTACAAAAATTTTCTTTTATTATGAAAAAAGAATGAAGGGAAGGTCTTCACTAGATCTCTGTTATGACACCATGTATCTTTCTTTCCAAAAGCAAGCTCTGTTGCCAGCACCAGTTTCATTTTGGCCTCTTGGTCAAAAAGATTATGAAAAGTGTAGCTGCCATTTAATAGAGTGGTATCCAGTTTTAGGATTTTGAATCCCGTAGATTAGTTTTTTTTTTTTTGTTTAATTTTCTTTTGTTTGTGTTTATACAAACTTATGATTTGTTGCAGTTAAAAAGTTATTAATAAATTAGTTTCTTATTTCTTAGAACTTGGGTTGTATGATGCCTGGATGGTGGATGTGGATATTGACAGTCACATACATGGATATGGGAAAATGGGGATACACATTCCCTTTCCTACAATCCTGGACATGGATACAGCTATATGGATACCTGTATCTGTAGTTGCTTATATAACGCTATATCTAGTTTTTAAAACTACATTTCATTTTACAGTATATATTGTGATCAGACCTGGCAAGCTAATTAAATAAATAGGAAAGATCCCAGAAACAATCCAGAAATATTTTGAGCGGAAGTAGGAGAGAAGAAGTTAAAGAACTAGGGCCGAAAGTCAGAAGAGATCGAACTAACTGATCTCTAACTGCCGCTCCACTCTCTATTTATTATATTAATCTGAAATTATACCACTACCCCTGAATTAACAATAAAGAAATAACAAATAGAAAGCAAATAGAAAAAGACCAAAAAGGCCCTAATGACCAGCACTGCAATTTAAAACATATCATTTTACATGAGTGCTGCTACTATAAAGTGTACTTTTAGAAGTGTCCATGCAGTATCTAGTGTCATTTTAGGTTGACACCAGTACACTAAGCATGTACAAGTATCCTTCTATCATTGTTTGGGTTATCTTCTATGCTAAATTAAATAAAGTAAATGATCTTGCTAACTCTCCCAAATTTTTTCTCTGGAACAGCAATAATGGGGCAACAGAAGCAAGCAGGTCGGCCTTATGATGGCAAAGTATACGAGCGGCATGATGCTAAACCGATGAAAGTTGGTTTTCTTTTCACCTAAGCATTTAAAATGTTTTCCTCCTTCCATATTTCATGTCATGGTTCACAAAGATATTTGGTGATTTGTTATTGGTTAATATGTCCATGCGCTTCTCTCTTTTGCAATATTCATCATGTGCCCTTCTCCACTAATACACTATTGGCATCATATACTAAGTTAGCTTTCTCTGAATATTCCCATTTACATTTTGTTTTGGTGATTAGGTAATTTATTGGGAGATTAAGATGATAAACTTTGAGGAAGATTATTTACCAACTTGCAATCCACCTTCTGATGTCACAATCATTACATTATGTTGTTCTGTCAACATACTTTGCAAGTATATGAAAAAATGGGATGATTCATCATTATGGAATTGATTGTATGGACTTTATGTTGCCATGTACAAGACACCTTTAAAATCAGATTCTGCTAACTTATTGCAGTGGTTCTTTCGGTTTTTTTTTTTTTTGATGCACTTGTAAAAGCAGAATAAATGTTTTTTCAATTGACAGTTAACTAGTTTTGGATGGAGCATGGGTATGCAATGCAGTCAGAAACTCAGAATGTGATACCGGGTATCTGATTGGTAATCTGAGAAAGAAGATGCAAGGACTTAAGCAAAAAAAATGTATTTTTCATTGATCTTGTAAAATTTTCATTTATCAATAGAAAATGCATAATCAAGTGAAAAATTGACCTTTGGCCATCTAGTAACTTACTTATTGACAAACAAAGAAACTTATTTGACAAGTGGTAGGACCATAGGAGAATCTCAGAGATTCTGAAGTCCCTTCAGCCTCAGCTTTATTGCAAATTCTTGAAGGTACTTTTTTTTGGGATCCCTCTAAGCCAGATGTCATATTTGGACTGCTCATCCCTCTTTTTAGTTTTTTTTTTTTTCTCATGTCTCTTTTTTCCAATCCCCCTGCTCTATTGATGCTTCTTTGCAGCCTTTTCTAGTCAAAGAGGTTTTGTTTCGACCTATTCCACCTAAGATTGGGACTTTTTGCTGGGAATTATACTACATGAAAATTAATACTTGTACTCTTCAGAAAAAAAAGGCCCAATTGGATCTTATCTCCTTGTGTGTGCTTCCTTTGTAGGAGTGAGGAGCCTTGTTTCCTCCTACAATTCTCTTGTCCATTTGCCACTAGTATTTGGGAATGGCTTTTCTGTCTTTGGTTGCAGATGGATTACCCCTCAGGATGTAGCTAGTTTGTTTGCTTCCTCTTACCTTCAGATGGTCAAGGAAGAGGGGAAGGATTATGTGGAGATGTTCAAGAGCAGTGGTGATATGGGAAGAAAGGATTGAGAGATTTTTAAGGATCAAGAAAAAAAAAGAAACTAAAGAAGCCATCATTGAAACCATAACAGTTGGGGTGGCTCATTGGGTTAAGTCTTTGAGTATCTTCTCTACTTTTTCCTTTAATAATATTGTGTGGAAGTGGGGGGAGGTGGCTTCTTATATCTCAAAGAAAGTAGTGGTGAAAAATGGATGGGAACTACTGGACAGGGGAACTATTAAATTCAACTTTGATGGCAGTAGTTTTGGGAACCTAGGCCCTTCTGGAGTGGGTGGTGTGTTTAGGGATGAAAGTGGAGAAGTTGAGGCAGTATTCTCAGGTCCAATAGGAATTGGAGATTCTATAAGAGCAAAATTGGTAGCAGTGCTTCAGGCTATCAGATTGGTAAAGCAATTGAACTTCTCTAGTCTGCTCACTGAGGCTGATTCAAAGACTATTGTAAACTAATTAACTAATGAGGAGAAGGCAATTTGGACATAGAAAAAAGAACTTAAGGAAGTTAAGTGGTTGACTTTGAATATGGGAGTTAAATTTCAGTGGTGCCAAGATCTGTCAATTGTTTAGTTGACTGTTTGGCTAAAAAGAGGTAAATAAGGACCAATTATTTTGGGCTATTCTGTAACTTTTACTCCTTTTCTTTTTCTTTGGTGGATAGGTAGTTTAGTGGTATGGGACAAGAATTACCTCTCTTTAAGTGGTAGATTAACTCTTGTTAAATTGACTTTGCCCAACATTTCAGTTTATTACCTCTTGGTTTTCTGAATCCCATAAGCAATAGTAGACAAGTTGAAAATTATGAAGGACTTCATGTGGGAACCAGAGGAAAGGAAAAAGGATCATCTAGTAAAATGGAGGTGGTGTGTTGAAGGAAAGAATTAGGGGCACTGGGTGTTGGGAATTTGGATGAGAAGAATGTAGCTTTATTTGGGAAATGGCTGTGGAGACTGCTTATGGAGGAGAATTTGTGGCATAAAGTGATTGCTAGCATACATGGGTTCATGGCTAATCGTTAGGATGCTGCCTTTTTCTTCAAGGGTCACTAGAACTTCTCCTTCAAAGGCAATGTCCAAATTCCATTCTGCCCTCCTAAATGGCATAAGGTATGATGTTTGTGCTGGTGTAGTTGTACTATCTCTTTCTATTCCCAATTCCGACCAAAGTGGCCCAAAGAATTGAAAAGTTACAGAGGGACTTTTTATGGAAAGGAAAAGAAGATCCACTTGGTCAATTGGGACCAAGTATGTGCTCCTAAAGAAAAAGGAAGTCTGGGGGTTAGGAATCTGAAGGTTTTTAACAAGGCCCTTCTGGGCAATGGATCTGGAGATTTGGAAAAGAAAGAGAAAGCTGGTGGAGGAAATCATTAGCAGCAAATTATGATAAGGACAGAGGTGATTGGGTTACAGTTTCGACCTTCTCTTTTAAGTGTTCTTTATGGAAGAAGATTATGGAAACCTTTCCACTTCCAAATAGAGGCTTGTCTCTAAAGCTGGGAACTGGTCAAAGACTGAGATTTTGGAGGTGTAACAGTAGGCCTTTAGCTGAGTTATTTCCTCAGTTATACCACCTTCCAGAGAATCAGGATGCAATGGCGTCTGGTTAAGTGAAGGACAACAACATTTCCTGGAGCCCTTATTTCAGAAGACAGTTCCAAGATTGGGAAATTGACCAAGTGGCTGAGCTGTTTGAATTGTTGTCCAATCAGTCGTTGAACCAGTTGGAAGAAGACACTTGGATCTAGAACTGGACAGCAGATGGGCTTTTTTCAGTTAAATCCTTTACCAGAAATTTAACAGTTGGAGATAGAGCTGATGTTCCTGCTGAAATAATCTGGAAACCGATTCCCCCTTCTAAAGTAAATGCCTTGGTTTGGGCTGTAATTTTGGACAGAAGTCTATCCAAAAAGAACCTGGTTAGAAGAGGGATTCAGATCCAAGACTTTCTGTGTGTGCTGTGTGGCCAAGTAGAGGAGGATAACAACCATTTGTTCCTTCATTGCCCTGTTTCTGCAGTAATTTGGGGGCACTTTCTTTCCTCCCTGGGCTTATCATGGGTTATGCTAAAGGCTGTGTTGGTTCTGCTTTGGTGCTGGGAGCTCCATGGCCTGTCTAAGCTGGCAAAAAGTGTGTGGATGTCTGTTCCTGCAGCAGTGATTAGTACTGATGGTGTGCGATCTGGATGCTCCTAGCTGGAGGGCAGCTCGGACGTTGTCCGCTTTGTTGGCTGGTCGAACTACAAGAAGAGGAATGTTCAGAAGACCCAGGGTGGCTTACTCGGTGTGGGTGCTTGTAAGCTAGTAAGCTAGTAAGTGAGCTGAAAGCTTGAATGCAAGTAGGCTAGTAAGCAATAAATTGCGCGTACCTTGTGTTGTTGGGGTTGATGCCCTTATATAGGTGAGCTGTCATATGCCTTACGAAACACCTCCGAGATCCCTGGTCCGTGCTACTGGGAATCTGTTGAAGGGATGGGAGATCCATCGTATGGATGCCCAAATCTTGCGGAATAAATGGGTGAATTTCAAAAATTTTTCTCTCCCTTTCAATTGGGAATCACATTCCCTATTTAGAAAATCATATTTTCAAGGATCAATCTTGAACCATAAACTGAACCAGATTTGAACCAAAAGGAGTAGGAGAGGATTATACTTGATACGGAGAAAAAATATCTCCCAACGAAGGTGTTCACGCCCAAGGAAGGATCCAAAGACTGCACTCACTGAAGATGGCGCAGTGCAGGATGGAGTAGAATCAGCAGTATTCTTCTCCAAGAATTCTGTCCTTCGCAAGAAACAACAGGATGGCACGTGAGCACAGCTTCTTATCAATTCTTTCTCAAAGAACTGATGTCAAGATCGAATCTTGACTTCTCCCACAATTGGAGATCGAACTGGATGTCTGGCGGCTGCAGGAAGGAGGCGACAAGAAAGATCTTTGCAGGGATTGCAGAAATCTTTCTTCTGTGATTCCAGCTCTGATGAGGATTTGATTATGTCATCCTTCTAAAGGCTGCCGCCCCTCCTGCTTTTGTAACCCTAAAAGATCAGCTCCTAATCCTATTAGGAGTTGTTGATCCAAATCATATTTGGATCAGTCCTTTCTTTAGGTGATAAGGATAAACCCTTATCTTATCTCCAGGTTAGATCAGCCTTCTCCTAATCTCGTTAGGAGGTTTGTAGATCTGAATCATATTCAGATCTGGACTCTGAGAGTGAATAGGGTTAAGATCCTATCCTATTTGCTGATCCATCTCAGAATTCGCCCATATTTAACTTATTAAATAAGTCCAGTTCGAAATGGGCTTTAGGCCCATTAAGCTTATGTGCTCACTTAACCTTCCTAACAGCTGCCCAGTTGGGCTTCCTTGTATGGCGTGGGACCCAAGCATCGATCTACACATCAGCCACATGGGTTCAGCCCAACCTTTGTCACAAGGCCTGGCCGAATACACTGTTATGGACAGTGCACCCCCTGAAACCCATCAAATGGGCTCTATGGGCCCAACACTTACCCTAAGTGGTCCTTGGGCCAAGCCACCTTGTAACACCTAGGGACTGTGGGCAGATGCAAAATTAGCCCATCAGGCATTATCCTCAATGGTCTTACACTTAACCTCTCAGCCCATAATGATCAAACACTGTTCGACAAGAGAGGACCTCTCCCTCGGCTGTAAGGAACAGTGTTGCACTCTCTACTTATATGGATCCCGGGAATTAAAACCTTTGCAAACATTTTAGAAACCATATATATATACTTTTATATCTCATATAAAATATATTTTGCAAAACAAATCTCAACGATTGAAATCGGCTGCCGACAGTCTTGGTTTCCATCAGAGAGAGTGCATCCCCGATCATTACCTTTGTCTGACAAAGGGGCTGGTCCTGTCACTGTGATCACCCACTCAGACGAATTCTCAGACTGTCCCAACATACCCAGGTTTTGACCCCCGCTAAGGATCTCACTGATTGGCACATCAAAGACAACCCAATTCGACACCTAGTGCAGTATCATAATTGAGTCTAGGGGTTGGGTGTAACTTTCCAGTTTTGCTCTTTAATCTCCAAGGTCCAGGGCAATACTGGAAATCTGGTCCAGCTCAAAGATTCAATTAATCTTACACTGTATGTGCCTAGGGTCTCACCCTGGCAGCTGAGACAGACCACCCCAACCAACTTGGTGGCACAACAGTGTCAGCCTTATCAGGATAGATCTCCCCAGACCGACCCACCGGCTGTGGACATTCTAAACTAACACGAGTCTCATTAAGTGTCCAGTTTAAGGGTATTACGCAGAAACATACCAAGGGAACATGAATCAAATATGCACTTTTATTCATTTACAATAAACTCATAAAGTACATCATTCTGATTGAAGCTAAGGGCATATAAAACTGTCCAACATCTGTTTCACTCTAGGAGGTGGATTTCGTGTGAGCTGATAAGGCTTGTCGAGTCCGTCCGATCCGGGCGGGATAAGGATAAGGCTTGTGGGCGTGTGGCGTGATCCTGAAGAGGTTGGAGACAGCTGATTAGCTTCTAGAAGTCGTCTACGTGTCACCTTAGCAGGTTGGGCCATCGTGAGCTGCTTAGACCTTGGTCTTGGCCGAGGTGCCCGAGGTACCCGAGCTGACCTGGCTTGCTGAGGTGGTAGGGAATGCTGAGTTGTCATCCAGTTGGTAGATCGCTTCCACACAAGGTTTAAGTATCGGAAACGCAAAGTATATCGGAAAGACAATTCTAAGAGACGTATTGGGATATGTTTTGGATACGCACGGATGTAGACAAAAAATCAAGATATGCATAAATATGTTAAGAAATTCAAATAAATCATAAAAAATATATTATTAACAATGATTACAAGTTTTATATGATTGCAAATAAATTATTTAAATGTAAAAAACCATAATTTAACTTTTATATAAAATGTGATATCGATACATAATTAGTAGCCGTTGAAAAATGATGGAATAACTAAAATGTGAAAAAACAAAAAAAAACTAAAATATGAATTTATATACATCAATTTTCAAATAACCGATATAGTTATCTTAATATTTATTAATATATAAATTTCAATAATTAATTTCAGCATTTATTAATAAGCACCACTAAGAAGAGAAAAACAATTGACTTAAAACTAAAAATGCATGTACTTACAACAAACAAATTGGACTGGTTTAGTGGCGAAATTATGTGCATTAAAATTTGGTGACCAAGGTTCGAGTCTTTCTATTGCTAATATTTGTAATTTTTACACTAACAAAACGAAACTAATGAGAGAGAGAGAAAGAGAGAGTCATTAATTAATAGAATTAATGAGAGATATGTAAATAGGCGCTAACATTCAAATTTAAATTTAAAATTGCCTTAAATATAGGAGTAATTAACTAATTAATGAAGAAGTTAGACTTAAATAGATAAGTAATAAAAGACATTAATGAGAGAGATTCGGTATTAAATAGATTAATTGAACAAGGGAAACCGAAACGATTCGGTTTGTATCGGCTTGTTTCGGGATTGTATCAGTCGATACAGATCTGATATGGCCCGATACGGGCCTGTATTGGCCAATACAGATTCGAAACGGCCTGATACGGGCCCGTACCGGCCGATACATACGAAAAGAAACCGAACACATGAATTTTACATGTTCCGTGTATCGGTTTCTTATGGAAGCGGTACGTATTGGCCGATATGGGCCGATACGTTACGATATTTTAAACCTTGCTTCCACATGTTAGGGTGTTAATAGGCCGGGCCAAATCACCCTTCCTCAAGTACCATCTGGGTGGAAAGAAATAGAAGAATTTTCCAACACAGATTAAAGGGTGTAGAATATCTAATTTCTTGTACCTTTGGCAAGTTAGTTTCTTGGACAACAACTGCTAAAGGTCTCCAGACCAGGGTGCTTGGAACCTAGCTGGGGTCTAGAAGTCTGTTTGAGTTGTAATTTTAGTTTGGACCCCTCTGTAATATATTTTCTGTTCTAATAAATTTACCTTACCTTCAAAAAAAAGGTTGTGAGGTTATGTGAGGATACATGGTTGGGGGACTCTCTGTTGAAAGATCGTTTCATTATTTGTTTTCAATTGCCTAGTTTAAAAGGGGAGACAATTTCTAAATTTGTGGTCCCTTCTCCTTCTAGGATTGGGTTCAATTGGGACTTGAGCTTTAGAAGGGGTATCCATGATTTGGAACTTCCTTCTGTCACTACTCTACAACAATGCAGTAGTAGAAAAGTGCTGAAATAAAAAAAACTGTAAAAGAAAAGAATATTTCTTGTAGAAGAGAAGAAAGGAGAAAAGGAAGAGAAGAGATTTGAGAGAGAAAAGAGAGCAATAATGCTGGCTGCCCTCTTCACTACTATTTATAGTCTAAAATGATAGAGTACAAAGACGAATATGCCCTTATAGGGCGGCTAACACATAAAACAACATAAAACAATTAAAATAACTGCTCAAAAAGGACCCAACAAGAGTGTCGTGGTCCCCACTTCCAATCTAAATGGTAAATAATAAAAAACTACCACTAGTGAACACCCATCTGCATCCGACTGTCTCTTTGTATGTAGGAAGATCAACTATTTCCCATGTCTGATTCTTAACCAAAGCTTCAATTTCTTCTTGCATAGCTAGTTTCCACTCAGGTTTGGAGAGAACCTCATTGCATTCTTGGATATAGACATAGAATCCAAGGAAGAAAGGAAAGCATGGTAGGAGGGTGATAAGGCATTGTAGGAGAGATGGTGTGAAATGCAATGGGCTGTACACTTTCTCTTCCCTTTGTGGAGTGCAATGGGAAGATCAAGATTAGTGGAATTAGCTGCCACAACAGTGTTAGGTACAGAAACATCCACTACCAGTGGAAATAATAGGCTCAAGCTCCAGGGAAATACCTGAAACTGTATCAGCCAAACCTGGGATCTTAGATGGACTGACAGAGAGTGGTGTAGGTTCTTCTATCTGGGCATGTGTGGAGTCAACCCTCTTCTGGTGGTGTTGATAGAATTGTGAGGCTGGCTGTAGTGGATCAAGTAGTGAGACTGTAGCTTGTTGATGGTGGAATAGGTGGGTCAAATGAAGGAATAAATGACACTGGAAGAGGGACATGTTGTGAGTTCTCCTCCCCAAAACATTCCCCCTGAGGAGAACCACCTAAGAAAAAGAAAGTAGACTAAAAAAATGTAACATCCGTAGTGACAAACCTACTCCCTAACATTGGATCATAACAACAATACCCCTTTCAGTTTTGAGCATACTTACCCAAGGAAAACACATTTCTTGGCCTTAGGATCAAATTTCTTGCGATGAAGACCAAGAATGAGAACAAAGGACACATTACCCAAAGACTCTCAAAGGTATATGAAATATCTCCCCATCTGGAAAAAACAAGCCGAAAGGTGCCTTAAACCCCAAAGTGTATAAAGGAACATAGCTAATCAAAAACACGCCTGTGAGAACTACATCCCCCCCCAAAAAAACGAATAGGAACTGAGGCACACACCATAAGGCTCCTTGCCACCTCCACAATATGTCTATTCTTTTTCTTTGTTACCCCATTCTGTTGTGGTGTGTATGCACAACTACTCTGATGAATCACACCAAGCCCCAAAAAGTATGAGGACAAGTCTTTTTCAAAGTATTCTCTAGCATTATTTGACTTAAAGACTCTAATTCTCACTCCAAATTATGTGAGAACCATCTGGTAGAACTGTGGCACCAAAATGGGTACTTCATCACGTGATCTCATTAGATATATCCAAGAATACTGTGTATGATCATCCACAGACAAGAGAAAATAACGGTAACCACCCTTGGAAGAAATGTGGTAAGGACCTCATACATCAGTATGAACAATATCAAAAGCAAAGGAACTTCTTTTTATTACTTGGTTTAAAAGAGTGTTTACAATACTTTCCCAACTGACAGCTTTCACATTCCAAACTAGACAACTGAATAGACTCAAACAACTTTGGAAACAAAAACCTCAATGAAATGAAAGAAAGATGACCCAATAATCTGACTCACTGATTCTGGTCCACTACTACTGCTGCTACTAACACGATGGCTATGATGTCTCGGAATCTCATCCAAAAGGTAGACTCAATTCACCTCACGACCACTCCCAATCATCTTCGTCCATTCACCTCACGGCCACTCCCAATCATCCTCTTTGATTCAAGATCATTCAAAGCACAATTACCAGGAAGAAAGGTCACTGAACAGTTCACTTTTTTTTTTATTAGAGAGCTTATTGAAAGAAGATTAGTGTGGAGTTTAGGGACATGTAAGACAGAGGATAAAGTAATGTCGTTAGTCACTTTAACTGTTCCTTTCCTAGTAATGGGAATATGGGGACCATCTACTGTAGAGATTCTATCTCTACCAGAGCACAACTGGTAAGAACTAAAGAGGGTAGATATATTGGCCATGTGCTCAGATGCTCCTGAGTTTATAACCTAGGGAGGTCCCTACTTACCTGAGGTGGATGCACGATTTGCAACTCCATATGAATTACCTGTATGAGCAAAGGAAGTAGTATGGTTGACTCCTGTACTATTCTGCCCATCTGAAGAGCTAGAACTGGCTAAATCCTTCTTACTCATAAGTTGTCCATGCTTTTCCATCTCAGTCCTCACTACTGCCGCTGCAATGGACTCCAGATCAGCCTGGGAGAGGGGTCTTGAAGGGTCTCTTGTAATTGCCATAGTCACACACCAAGTCCTTCTTCTTGAAGGGTCTCTTGTAAAGCTTCCAACATGTATCTCTAGTATGCTTAATCTTGCAATAGTCACATACCAAGTCCTTCTTCCTGTCCTCCTTCCTAGCCTCACTACTCCCCTTGTCTCCATTTTCAACATGATATTTCCTCTTTTTCTCTTCCCCAGAAACAAAGGCATAAGCTTGAGAAAGAGTCACACTTTCTCTAGAAAGGAGATGTTGCCTGGCAATGTTGAATTTAGGGTTCAGCCTAGCCAAGAACTCAAAAACCTCATTCTTTTCTACCAACCCCTGATAGGTTGCTGCTGCATCCTTCATACTCTCCAACACCATAGTTTCTAAGTAGTCGATCTCTTGCCAAAGAGTTTTCAGCATGGAGAAATAGATGTCAAGAGGTCTATCTTCTTGTTTTGTACTAATCACCTGATTCCTTAACTGATAGGCTCTAGCTACATTTTGTTTATGGGAATGAGTTTCAGTCACTCCATCCCAAATCTCCTTTGTAGTATTAGCCCAAAAAAAAATTTTACCAATGTGAGGTAACATAACAACCAGGTCATCACCATTTAATTCTCCTGTACCTACCGGGGGGGATCTGTATCAGGTTTCTTCTCCTCCCCAGTGATGTACCCCAGTTTCCCACGAGCACGAATGGCCATCTTGGCTGATTGTGCCCATTCTAGATAATTTGTACCATCAACTTCACTGTAGTAATAATTCTAGACCCAAAAATATCACTACTGCCTCCAACACCCAGACCCATGTTACTAGTGGACTTCTGTTCAGTACTCCAACTCTCCATTTTACCTCAAACAGTTCAGAAGCAGAAGATAATTAGGTAGAGAGCCTCCAAGATCAAATTGATCTCACATGCAAAGGTAATAGACCTTTTTCAGAAGAAGAAAACCCTATTCGGAGAGAAATCTCTCTCCTCCCACTATCTCCCACTGGAGGAAAAAGTGAATCAGCCACTCCACAAGGCCTAGAAAATTCCAGAAACCTAACCGCCCCTATACCTAGAGAAGTCCAACAATACCTGAATGCCCAATATCAGATCAAAATTGAAGAGTCCAACTTGACTAGGACTCTTCCCCGTACTCTAGTTCTTCTTGATTTTGATGCCAAAACATAGATCACCCTCCTAATGACTAGATCACACCAAAAAACCCAAGAACTGGGCAATTTGAAGTAGATTGGTCAGCCCTTTATCTCCTCATGCAATCGGCTGATCTAGGACTGCATGGAAAAAACTCCAAGAAACCTTAGCCAAGCTTTGAGACCAAGTAGAAAAGTGCTGAAATAAAAAATCTGTAAAAGAAGAGAGTATTTCTTGTAGAAGAAGAGAAAAAAGGAGAAAAGGAAGATAAGAGATTTGCGAGAGAAAAGAGAGCAATAATGCTGGCTGCCCTCTTCACTATTATTTGTAGTCTAAAATGATAGAGTACAAAGACGAATATGACCTCATAGGGAGGTTAACACAAAACAGGATAAAATAATTAAAATAACTGCTCAAAAAGGACCCAACAGGAGTTCTGTGGTCCCCACTTCCAATCTAAATGGTAAATAATCAAAAACTACCACTATAGACTACACAATTTGTCTAAAACCTCAGCAATAGTAAAGGCAATGTACGTGGGGCCTATTGGTGTAGGGGATTCCCTAAGAGCAGAAGTCATGGATGCATTGATTGGAGTGCAGAAAGCAAGAGTTAAAATATTAATAAGTTGATCAGAGGAGGGACATTCAAAGATGGTGGTGGGTGGTTACAGAATAGAAAGAAAACTCTATGTATCTACAGAAATGAAATGAAAAAACTGAAATGTTTAACAGGGGGTATACTAGTGCAAGTTCAGTGGGTGCAAAGATTAGTCAACATCATGACCAATAGCCTGATACTTTAGCAAAACAAGGGGCACTTAGGGATCATTTATTTTGTATGTTGTTGTAATTTGATACTTGTATATAGAAGGGGTAAGATAGACTCTATACTCTCAACACTTTGCGTAAATGCTCCGTAAGTTCTCTTTAATTTTTAATGAATGAATGAATGAATCTTGCTGCCTATCAAAACAAAATTGTACATCTTTATGTATATTTTATGTCCTGTTAATAAAGTTTTTGGTTACCCATCAGAAAATTAAAAAATAGATAATCTAACTTGTGTCAGAGAATCTAGGGAAAAAAGGGAAGGGAGCCAAGAAGTATAGTTGAAGAATTCAACTATAACTCAACTTGTGTTCTTTGACAATGGATCCCCATAGTATTTAGAACTTATCTTTCTAGACTAACAAGCACAGGAAGACAGTATTTACAAGAGCCTCTAGTATTCTGCTTTGCTTTCTGTGACTATTAATAACAACTTAATCATTTTCATTTTGCAATTTATTCTGATGGAGGATTTTCTTTTATTTTTCTATGCTAACAGGCATTGTCTTCATCCTGCAGAAATTTTGCTCTTTTAATTTGCATGCATGTTGCTTGGTACCTGTCTGGAACAATTAATCCAGCTTCCAATTCCTTTTTTCTTTTTCTTTCTATTTTTTGATTGTTAGTCTACTCTCCAATTATTCATGCGCTAAAACTGGATTGGGCAATTAAACTGTTAACCTGACTTAACAGTTGGCCATACAGTTAAGTGCCGAGCCAGAATTCTGAAATTTCTGAACATAACTAGTTTGTGGCAGGTTAGGTAAGCTTGCCCGACCTTGTACTGGAGGAACCTCCACTACTAACTGTCTAAATGGCTGTCCATGTGTTGAAACAATGGAGAAAATAAAAAGTGCACTTGATTATCTCGTCAAATTTTGAATGGGTTGAGTGTTGTTTTATGACATGTTAAAACATTTATTGCATAGCATTGTTTTCCTCTCTAAATTTCTTGTAGCTTTCTTAGTCTTGGTCCATCATCCATATGCTTCCAGGTGAATGCTCAAATGATTCCATTGTCAGAAAAATTTAGATTTAGTTGTTATTTTGCTTTACTTAGTTATAGTTTCTATGATTATTAAAGCTTTGTGTTTCCTTTGTAAGATTTAAGAAGCTTTTCTTTAATTTGCTCTCTCTCTTTCTCTCTCTCTCCTTAGAAGACATCTTCACTTTTGCCCAATATGGAACATGGTTATGTACCTAGTTCATCTGGTGGGAAAAGAAAAGTCCCAGCTGGAGTTCATGTAGTTCATCATCAGACTGCAGCAAGGGCTGTCCAGGAATACCAATTTCTTCCAGAGCAGCCAACTGTTAGATCTGATACTTATGAAAGGGTCAGTCCATCCCACTACTATAATTTACCAGTTGATGGTCCAAGTGCTAGGGCTTCATCATTATCTTCTGGAGGGGCATTTATTCATGGAAATGAGCAGGTGGGAACAGGTTATGGATTCCATGGACAGGTGTCAGGTGTTGGTCATTTGTCTCATCAAGGCAGGAAGGGCCATGTCTTTTCTTCAGGTTCAGGAGGATACGAAAATGTTTCACATAGGAACTCCTTTACAAATATTGAGATGGATCCTCACTTTGGTGCCCACCCAATTGTTGGACTGGAAAATCCATTTGTACCATCTGACAGGAGGGTTTCCCATGATGAAGATGTTACTCGAATGGAGAGGAAACGCAAGGTATTCTTAATCTAGAAAGAAGTATTCTGGACTTGGCATCTTTCAACTAAATTAATATTTCATGAACGCTTTGTTACCCTTGTGCAGAGTGAGGAAGCAAGAATAGCAAGGGAAGTTGAAGCACATGAAAAACGGATTCGGAAAGAGCTTGAAAAGCAAGATATTTTGAGGCGAAAGGTACAATCTTATCACTATTAATTTTGTGTTCTACCAATCGCATTAGTTGTAAACATTAGTTCTGTGTCCTATGTGAAGAGAGAGGAGCAAATGAGAAAAGAAATGGAAAGGCATGACCGTGAAAGGCGAAAGGAAGAAGAGAGGTTGATGCGTGAAAAGCAACGAGAAGAGGAGAGATTCCAGCGGGAGCAAAGGCGTGAGAATGAGAGAAGGGAGAGGTTTTTGCAGAAAGAAACTTTGAGAGTAAGTCTTGCTACCTCATATACTGTGATTTGGGAATTTCTACTTAAAATATACTCGTGATTCTTATATCTTAATTCAGGCTGAGAAATTAAGGCAGAAAGAAGAACTTCGTAGGGAGAAGGAGGCTGCAAGAATTAAAGCTGCTAATGAGAGGGCTACTGCTCGTAGAATTGCTAAGGAATCTATGGAGCTTATTGAGGATGAACGTCTGGAACTTATGGAGTTGGCTGTTTCAACTAAAGGGTTACCCTCAATACTTTATCTGGACAGTGAGACATTACAAAATCTTCAGTCATTCAGAGGTAAGTATTGTAATCCAAGTCGATTTGCTGTTTGCTTACATGTGAGTACCAACTGTCAAGGTTCGACTGGGCAGTATCATCCTATCCCTCTACTTTCTCCTTTGGGGGAATCGTCAAAGTTTATTGAAGTTCTAAACTATATTTGGTATTGTACACATTTTAAGTTTCTTTCCAATCTTTAGACATCACTGATGTAATATTTAATGTATGGCTTTTAGGTATTCCATTTTTAGATCCTAATTGTTAAATATTCTTCTGTTTTGTCAACTTTTAACTTCTGTATTTTATGTTTTTTTTTTTGGGTTTTCTTTGTCTATCTTATCATATGCATCCTTTGATATTCTTCCCTTTTTAAGTTTCCTTCTTTTTTTTTTTTTGACAGAAAGATGCAATTTTGTGGCATGCTTTCTGTTTCCTAGGGAGTCAAAAAGTGCTACTAGTTGCCTTTCTATGTTAAGTGAACATTGATCCTTTTTCTGGTTGGATACATGGAGTTGCTATATTACCAGAGAATGATCACCTATATCAACTAAAAGCCTCTATCATCATAATTCCATCCTTATCCCAAGTATGTGGGTAAAGAAAAGAATATTGTCATGATACGTTAGAATAATCAGTATGCTTTTGTAACTTCTCCCTATCAGCATTCGTTAAGACCTGATAGACAAACTTCTATCCTACACTGCATGAACTGTGTTTAATGCATCCCTTAATGTTGCTAGGATAGTATGCTTACATCAGTATGTTTTTGTGAAAAAGAAAATAAAAGGAAAAAAACCTTCAAGGACTGTATTCATGTAAGAGTATCTTTTTTGTGCCATGCTAAGGTAAAAAGTTGAACCATGGTTCATGTTTTTGATATTGATGAACATTTTGCCATGTAGAGTTGGAGAAATTTTGAAGAAATTTTGCTAAGATATTTGGAAAATTGAAAAAACCAGGAAAGTTCTCTAAAAACATGGAATTAGTTAATAAACCTTCAAGAGATCATTAGAAGAAATATAATTGCACATTTAAGGCTCAAAAGTCAAAACCATAGCAAAGAACTATATAAATCAAATAGGAAAAATTAAGAGACTAATAGGTATGTTTCTTTTTGTCTCCCTTTTGGTCTTTAGTCATATTCTCTTCTTTATATATGCCAATTATTTGCCATTTTAACTTTTGTCTTTGTTGTTACTATATGTTTTGATTATATTGAGAATACTGTTTTGTAGTTATATGCATCTTTCTTTTTCTTTTGAATTATAGTGACTTAGTAAGGGAGTCATATCAAAGTAAATCCACTTATCCAATCACCAATTCCCTTCAGGTTCTTTTAGGAAAATATTTTTATAAGATTATGATGATTATAATGAAATATTGAAATTTTTAATAATATTCTAAAATTTTAAATTTTAATTATATAGTCTATCAATGAAATCTGAAATATTGCCGGCATATCAGCAAAATATTGGGGATATTTGAAAAAAAAAGGTTCCCACAAGGTTTCGTAACCTTACCTAGCAAATGGGGATATTTTGGGGATATATTGCTAAATATCGTTGATATTGCGAACCATGAATGAAACATAACAAAGAAGGTGAGCTGAAACCTACAGGTCTTTGAATTTGGCAGAAGTCAATATTCAATTAAAGAAACTGATGTTCAGCTCTTGTCATGCAATTGACACAAAAATCATGATTTTGATTCGACTTTTTGTTAAAATGGCTAAAATGTGAATCTTCATCATTTTTGTTTCCCTCTTTGGATTTGGAACTGTATGAAATCTTAAGCTTCTGATCTATTTATTATCTTATTTTCTTGTTTCCAAGACTTTCTTTAGTTGTCTTTAACAAGATCTTTACTCCTTAGATATGTTGAGTACATTTCCTCCTGAGTCGGTGCGATTAAAAATGCCATTTTCAATTCAGCCCTGGACTAATTCGGAGGAGAACATAGGGAACCTTCTTATGGTAATTCCTATCCCATCCCCATTAAGCATTGAGTGTTTCTTTTCTTTTCTTTCTTCTTTACCTGGAGGTTAAGCTGTCTGGCTAACAGTTTGAATTCATGAAGTTCATTCATTTAATGCTTTTCCTTTTGAGATTCTAAATACCGCAGCTGAATTTCTCAGGTTTGGAGATTTTTAATTACTTTTGCTGATGTTCTTGGACTTTGGCCTTTTACGCTTGATGAATTTGTTCAAGCTCTTCATGATTTTGTAAGTTATTGAACATCTCTTTTAGTTGGTCCAGTTCTTGTACTCATCAAAAAAATTTTTCCCCCATTATGTCTAATTTGCTGCATTCTCCCATTGTTTTTTATACTATTTTCACTTTTTGTATCATTTCAGGATCCGAGATTGTTGAGTGAGGTGCATGTTGTCCTTTTGAGATCCATTATAAAAGATATTGAGGATGTTGCAAGGACACCTTCTATTGGAATTGGTGCTAATCAAAATAGTGCTGCTAATCCAGGAGGTGGACATCCACAGATTGTTGAAGGGGTATGCCTTATTTTCTGCTTCTCACTTTCTTCTTAGTTTTGGTTTAGTATCTTATTATTTGTATAGTCTTTTGTTAAACTTCCACTTCCTAATTCCTATATCAGGCATATGCATGGGGCTTTGATATACGCAGTTGGCAGCGCCACTTGAGTCCATTGACATGGCCTGAAATTCTGCGACAATTTGGGTTGTCTGCTGGATTTGGACCTCAACTAAAAAATAGGAGTATTGGAAGGGCTTATTTTCGCGATGACAATGAGGTTTTATCCCTTTACACTTAAGATCTTGTGTTATCATTGATGACTGAAGTTCTTTCTTGAAAAAAGAAATGCTCGTATGTTGTTTTTGTCCTCAGCAATTGAAAGAGCTTATTTTGATTTTAGATTTGCTAGTTGCAGTATATGTTTGAACCTTTTCCTGCAATATTGTTGCTGGCTAATGAGCTAGATGTCTAGGTTTAGAGCAATTTCTTTATGTAAATCACAAAACATTAACTGCAAAAGGAATGATCTGAATGTGCAAAGTTTGTTTGCATCAACAATGTTCAGTTGGCCAAATGAAAGGGGAAGAATAATGCAGAGATGTGCAGGGGCTGCTATTAGTTGGACTATTTGGGAAGAAAGGAATTCAAGAATTTTTTCAGATAGGGAGGTAAGTAGGGAAGCAAACATTGAGGCTGTCTACTACATCTGAGTGGTTCATTGGGTCAATTCTTTGGAATTGTTTGATGATATTCCAACTGGTGGCCTGTTTAGAAGCTGGAAGTAGCAGATTCAGCCCCTGTTAAGGATATTATAGCTCTTGTTTGGATTCCTCCAAACAGTGGGTTTGTCAAGCTGAATTTTGATGGAAGTTGTGTGGGAAACCCGGGGCCTTAAGGCAATGGAAGTGTTTTTAACTTTTTTAGGAATGAGGAGGGCAAAATACTTGCATTTTTTTCAGGACCAATTGGAGTAGGTGGGTCCTTAATGGCTGAGATATTGGCTGTAATGGAAGAGTACAAAGGGCAAGGGATATGTGTATTGGAAAGCTGATTATTGAAGGAGATTCCAAGCTGGTAGTGGGTTACTGAAAGAAGAGAAGAATAGGCTTTGGAACAATAACAACGAAAGGAAGACATTCAAGTGGCTAAATCAGGACATGGAAGTAAAGTTGCATTGGGTTAAAATAAGTGCAAACTCTTTTGCTGATGGATAGGGAATATCTGTTTTGGGATCAATTATAGCTGGAATGAGAAATTCACTGGGAAAGTTAAGAGATCTTATCTCTTCCATTTGCTTGCTGATTGTACTTTGTTTTGATTCTCTAATAAAGCATTATATTTATTGATTAAAAAAACATTCGTCATTTTATTTGGATTTCTATATTGACACTGGTATAACCAAGTTAGCAGCCACAATTCATATTGTGTTTGTGTTTTTGTCACTGTTAGATGGTCAAGGTTAGTGCACCTGTATTATGAATGCAAGTCTATTTATGTGGTCTTTTTTTAATGAAATATCAAGGAAAAAGGGAAGATTACTTGAGACAGAGTTGGAGGATAAAGATTTGAAAAAAGAATCACAAGAAAAATGCCACTTACTAATCTCTCTACATGTGTTCTCTTTGCTCTGTGTTTTTGTAGAGAAGATGGGCCAGATGGCCCATAGGTTGTTTATTCTTGTTATTTTGGGCCCATCCTGTCAATGTTAAGTTATTTTTTAAGTTCTTTGTAAATTCTTGCCCAACTAAGGGCCTCCTTGTAATTACTCAAATATATCTAATTAAACAGTGTTAGAGGGCTGAGATAGAGACTGTTCGAAAACTCTTCTCAGAACCCTCATTGCCGAAACACACAAGTCTCCTCTCCTCTCTTCAGTTTCAACATGGTATCAGAGCATATCTGAACTTGAACGTCCTAGGGTTGGAGGCTTAGTCACGTACTGCCTGATTCTTGGAGGTCATTGGACGAGCCCAAGACTAGAATCTCTTGGAGAAGGGGTTCGGTGACCAGGAAGAATCAGAGAAGAAGAAAAAAGGGGAAGGGGAACAACTCGGTTCTGTTTTTGAAGCTCGACTGTGTTTGGACTGTTGAAGCTCGAACTGTAAGTTGTGCTCAGTTTTCTGGTTCTATTTTGCATTACCTTCGACTGTGTTTGGACTGTTGAAGTGTCCGAAAATCCTAGCTGTTCTGTACTACCTTCAACTGCATTAAATCTGGTTTAACCCAGAAATTTCTAGGCTGTTTTTCTCTTCTTATTGGACTGTTAAAACCTGCCGAAACATCCTTGTAACAAGGCTGTGTATTGTTACTCTTGTTCAGCTGTTTTAGAGGGCTGTACGAACAGTTTTTGGGGTCTTTTCTCTTCTTTGACAGTGGGGTTGTCTCTATTGCCCACACTGTGTTTGTGAAAAGGCCTAGGAGTTTCTGATTACTTCTTGAAGCCTGAACTCAGTGTGTTGCCTCCTTGTGGTCGGCTGAACTCAGTGTGTTGTCTCCTTGTGGTCGGCTGAACTCAGTTATTGCTTGTTCTTATCCAACATACTTGTAGAAGTCATCTGAAATCATATTTGGAGTGTTTACATGATGTACTCCTCAGAATTTGAAAACAAAAGTGGTGCTGAATATGGACTGGGTCAGGGGACTCCAAGTGATTCCTTATTGACTGTGACCACAATTAAACTAGATGGAACTAATTATCTGGCACGGTCACAATCAGTAAAGATTCATGTTTGTAGTAGAGGAAAGTGGGGGTTCATTTCCGGGAGTAAGAAGGCTCCTCCAGAAGATGATCCATCCTACGAGAAGTGGATGCAAGAAAATTACACTGTCATTGGGTGGCTTGTGAACTCAATGCAGCCACAAATCAGTCAACACTACCTATGGATGAATTCAGCAAAAGAAATTTGGGACAGTGTTGCAGAAACCTATTCCCAAAATCTCAATGTGGCCCGGGCATATAAATTAAGAAGTGATGTAAAGAATTTAAGGCAAGGAGAGAAACCTCTTGCTGTATATTTCTCAACCCTGAAATCCTTATGGCAAGAGATTGACCTAATAGAAGCTGTAACTTGGGACACCACTAATGATGCAGAGACCTACAGAAAATTGGTTGAAAGGAACAAGGATTTTGAGTTCTTAACTGGACTAAACTCGGAATATGATATCACAAAACAGAATATTCTTTCCAGGGAGTGTGTATCTTTGTCCCAAGCTTATGCATTTGTGAGTAGTGAAGAGAGCAGAAGGGCTGTTCAGGTTCAAGGGGCTGATATTAATGATCACTTTGCCAATATGAGGATTAAACCTAAAGGGAATGTTGGAACTTCTAGTGGCACAGGAAAGAAAGAAGTTGTATGTGAGTACTGCAAGAGGCCAAAGCACACCAAAGACAAGTGTTGGAAGTTACATCCTAATCTTGTTCCCATCGGGTTTCAGAAAAAATATGATAGTAAGAGATCAGGAAGTGCAAATGTAGCTGCCGAGCCAGATAGTGAAGAGATGTTTGCTTCTGCACAGTTGGCAGCCATGAGAGCAGAATATGAAAAGTTTGGGAAGATGATCAGTCAGCTGAGTGATGTGACCTCTACTATCGACCCTTCAGGAAAATCTACTACTTCAGCACTTGCTCATTCAGGTATAAGGGCTTCTGCTAATCATACTACCTCTTCAGGTAATCTCAAGATCTCTTGGATTATTGACTCAGGTGCTTCTGACCATATGACCAATCTGTCTACCTTGTTTGTTTCATATGACTTACTTCCTGGACGTGATAAAATCAATTTAGTTGATGGTTCACTTGCCCCTATCTCTGGTAAGGGAACCATCAAGGCTACAGATTCCTTGTACCTCCCTTCTGCCCTTCATGTACCTAAACTAAATACAAATTTGTTGTCTGTGAGCAGTTTAACCAAGTCACTAAACTGTTGTGTAACTTTTTTTCCTTCTTACTGTGTTTTTCAGGATCTGGAGTCTCAGAAGGTGATTGGGAGTGGCCATGAGGCGAACGGAATATACTTGCTTGATACTCCGGGACAATGCATTGATCATCTTGGGAATGTTGCTCTTGGATCTGTCTCTTCAGAGCCTGTTAGTCGGATTATGTTGTGTCATTGTCGTTTTGGTCATCTGTCTTTTTCGGCTTTGAGTCATCTATTCTCTGAACTGTTTAAGGGAATTAGTCTGTCCAGTCTTCATTGTGAGTCTTGTGAATTGTCAAAGCATTGTAGAAGCAAGTATCCTTTGAGAAATAAAAGATCTGTTCCTTTTAATATTGTGCATTCTGATGTGTGGGGGCCTTACCACTTACCCTCCATGGGTGGTTACAAATATTTTATCCTGTTTATTGATGACTTTTCACGATTCACTTGGATATTCCTGATGAAATCCCGTGATGAAGTTCCAAGACTTGTAAAACAATTCCATGAATTTGTTCTAACCCAATTTGATACCAAGATTAAAATCTTTAGATCAGACAATGCAAAAGAATACTTTGAGAAAGACCTATCCTGCTATCTTTCTGACATGGGGGTTATTCATCAAAGCTCATGTGCTAGGACCCCAGAACAGAATGGGGTTGCTGAGAGGAAAAACAGGCATATTGTTGAGGTTGCAAGAAGTATCTTATTTGCCTCACATGTTCCTACCAGGTTTTGGGGTGATGCTGTACTTACTGCTACCTATCTTATAAATCGCATGCCATCCAGGGTTTTGGGGTTTAAGTCTCCCTTCACTCTTCTTCATTCGGACAAAGACCTTTTTCCTGTTCCTATTCGTGTCTTTGGCTGCACCTGTTATGTACATGTTCCAAGTGTCCAAAGGCATAAGTTTGAACCCAAAGCCCAAAAGTATATCTTCCTTGGTTATTCCCCCAAACAGAAGGGTTATTGCTGTTTTGATCCAAAGTCTGGCAATCGGTATGTCTCAATGGATGTCACTTTTGATGAGTCTTCTCCTTTTTATGGTTCCTCTCCAGAAGGACATTGTCCACAGGGGGAGAGTTTGACACAGGTGTTTGCTTTTCATCTTCCTGTCCCTGTTGAGTCCCTTGATGTGTCTGCCTCTCCCTCAAATGAATCAAGGTTGGATCAGTCGTTCCATTCTCCTTGTCCCGGTACCCTACCTCCTCGTCCTATCCTCAATCCCAAGGTGTATCAGAGGCAAAGATCCGGAAATGTGCAGGTTGTTTCTCCTACAACACATGAGCCTCCTACACTTCCAGTCACAGAAGAGACAACAGGTACTGGTTCAACACCTTTGGATTCATCCTTCCCTGACCTTGATATTCCCATTGCTGTTAGAAAAGGAAAACGGAAGTGCACTGCACACTGCATTTCCAAGCACCTTTCTTACAGTTTGCTTTCACATTCATATTTTTCCTATCTCTCTTCTGTTGCTTCTCATCTTATTCTCAGGTCTATGTCAGAAGCTCTTAAGATTCCTGAATGGAGGGATGCTACGAAATCTAAAATAGATGCCCTACACAAGAATGACACATCGGAAGTGGTGGATTTGCTTGAAGGGAAGGATCTTGTTGGTTGCAAGTGGGTCTTTACTATCAAATACAGAGCTGATGGCACCATTGAAAGGTACAAGGCCAGGCTGGTTGCAAAAGGCTATACACAGACATATGGGATTGATTATTTAGTGACTTTTGCACCTGTTGCCAAGATGACATCTGTGAGGGTTCTTCTATCTTTAGCTGCTCACTTTGACTGGCCCCTTTATCAATTGGATGTAAAGAATGCATTTCTGAATGGTGAATTACATGAGGAGGTTTACATGTCTCTTCCTCCAGGGATGTATGGAACTGATATAAAAGGGAAGGTATGCAGGCTGAAGAAATCTCTTTATGGACTAAAACAGTCCCCTAGAGCATGGTTTGAGAGATTTAGAACAGCACTTGTTAACTTTGGTTATGTGCAGACACAGTCCGATCATACTCTTTTTGTGAAGAGTGGACCTCTGGCAATATACCTCATTGTGTATGTAGATGATATTATAGTGACGGGTAATGATGCCTCATGAATTCAATATCTAAAATCTTTTCTCCATACAGAGTTTGAGATTAAAGATTTGGGGGAATTGAGATACTTTCTTGGCATAGAAGTGGCTCGATCCAAGGATGAGATTCTTATCTCCCAAAGAAAGTATGTTCTTGACTTGCTCTCTGAAACTGGAAAGATGGGTGCTAGACCAACTGCTACTCCTATTGATATGAGTCATAAACTCTCAGCCTCAGAAGGGACATTGTTAGAAGATAAAGGAATCTTTCAGAGACTTCTTGGGAAACTTTTGTATCATGCATGCTCCTCGAGACACTCATTTGGCAGTTGCAGAGAGAATCCTAAGTTATTTGAAGGGCTCCCCAGGAAAGGGTATTCTGTTTGCCAAGCATGGTCATATGAAACTTGAAGCTTACACCGATGCTGACTGGGCTGGGAACATTGATGACAGAAGATCTACCTCTGGGTATTGCAACTTGGTAGCTGGTAATGTTGTTTCTTGGAGAAGCAAGAAACAATCGGTTGTTGCTCGGTCTTCTGCTGAAGCAGAATACAGGGCCATGGCACATGGCGTTTCTGAATTATTATGGCTAAAATCTTTGATGGAAGAACTTGGAGTTGAATATGACAAGCCAATGATGTTGTACTGTGATAATCAGGCTGCCATCAACATTGCTCACAACCCAGTGCAACATGATAGAACCAAACATATTGAAGTTGATCGACACTTCATTAGGGAAAGGGTCTCTTCGGGTGAAGTGTGTCTTCCTTTCATCACATCTGAAGGACAGTTGGCAGATTTTCTTACCAAAGGCATTCCCAAGGCAAAACTTTAGCATGATACTAGCAAGCTTGGCATGATTGACATCTATGCTCAGCTTGAGGGGGAGTGTAGAGAAGATGGGCCGAATGGCCCATAGGTTGTTTATTCTTCTTGTTATTTTGGGCCTATCCTGTCAATGTTAAGTTATTTTTTAAGTTCTTTGTAAATTCTTGCCCAACTAAGGGCCTCCTTGTAATTACTCAAATATATCTAATAAAACAGTGTTAGAGGGCTGAGATAGATACTGTTCGAAAACTCTTCTCAGAACCCTCATTGCCGAAACACACAAGTCTCCTCTCCTCTCTTCAGTTTCAACAGTTTTCTTTGCAGGGAGACAGATACACAATGGAGCAGTGAGTGGGAAGAGAAATTCAAAAGGCCACTTACTAATGACTCCCCCCCCCCCCCTTTCAGAGAAAGTGATGCATCACAATGGAGCAAATGTTGTATCCAAGTTGCAGCACAACTTCTATCTCTCTGCACGTGTTCTCATTTTTTATGAATTATCAAAAAAAGGGCCACTTGCTAATCTCTCAAGTGGATACATCACTTGCTCTGCAAAGAAAACACGTCTCTCTCTCTCTCTCTTTCTCTCTCTCTCTCTCTCTCTTCTTGTGATTCTTTTTTCTTTTCTGTGATAAAAGTAAATAGATTCATGATATAGGAGTAAATAGACTACAAAAATAAACAATCTCACAAAGGAATCTCCACCACCACTGGTTCACAAATAGAACAGAATAATTACCTCCCTCCCCCCTTATTCTAAAAATACTTTCCACTCTGAAGGTCCCAGGTTATCAATAGAACAGAATTCAAAGTTAACTAGATGGTATTTTGAGCCGACATGCTTTATAATTAGCCCCTTCTCTCTGTCTGTCTGGCTGTCTCCCTTTATTCTCTCCATATTTGGTTATCGTGGTGTTTTCTTTTTCTTATTGGTCCTCTTCCTCACCCCACCCCACCCCACATTCTATTTAATTTAGCAATTCTGGGAATAAAGAGATTGTTGCTAAAGGAAATGGCAAAGGCTGTACTCTACTTACAGGTTATTTTTGGTTTAGTGTGATTGCATTAGAGCTTCTGTTGTTGACATTCAGTAACTAAATTGGATTTAAGATTATTTTGCTCTGGAGGTGACTTAAACTTGTCATTGAAACTATACTTGTATGTTCTATCATCTCTAACAGGGAATCTTTCTTTATGTGTATAGGGTCATGATGGCGAAGATATAGTTACTACTTTACGCACTGGGACAGCAGCTGAAAATGCTGTTGCTTTGATGCAAGAAAAGGGGTTTTCCCATCCACGCGGATCCCGACATCGCTTGACCCCAGGAACAGTTAAGTTTGCAGCATTTCATGTTCTTTCTCTTGAGGGAAGCAAGGGATTAACGATACTAGAAGTTGCAGACAAGATTCAGGTAATTTTCATAATATTACACTGCTTTTGCTTTTCTGATCCTTTATCCTCATTCTTTTCTGTTTGTTCCAAGAAATCTGGCCTCCGGGATCTCACAACAAGCAAGACACCTGAGGCATCTATTGCTGCTGCATTGTCAAGGGATGCAGCCCTTTTTGAAAGAACAGCTCCTTCAACATATTGTGTACGCCCTACTTTTAGAAAGGACCCTGCTGATGCAGAAGCAGTATTGTCTGCTGCAAGAGAAAAAATACAGATATTTGAAAGTGGATTTTCAGATTCTGAAGAAGTTGAAAAGGATGTAGATGATGCTGATGATGTTGAAAGAGATGAAGATTCTGAATGCGATGGTGCTGATGATCCTGAAGTTGATGATGTTAATAGACCATTGAATTCAAAAGAAGCCCACCATTCTGCCGAAGCCAAGGCTACTCAACCAATGACTTGCTCAGGAAATGAAAAGAAAACCTCTAATAATGAGGCTGGAGAAACTCCAGAATGTGGCTTTGCTAGTTCTGGGAAAGGCTTCTCTCCATTCCTTTCGGAAGTCACAAAGGAAGTAAAAAGTCCAGGTGCTACCCTTTATCAATCTGGTGATGTTGCTACAAACTGCAATGAAACAAGCAATTTTGATAAACAGGACGTAGAGATCGATGAGAGCAGTTTGGGTGAACCCTGGGTTCAGGGGTTAATGGAAGGGGAATACTCTGATCTAAGTGTAGAGGAGCGTCTCAATGCACTTGTTGCCTTAATTGGCGTGGCTATTGAAGGAAACTCAATTCGTGTCATTCTAGAGGTGACCAGTTCTAAGCAGGTTTTAATGAAGTTAATTTCTAAATTATTTTTGTTTCATAGTCTGAAATGGAGTTTTGCAGGAACGCTTGGAAGCAGCAAATGCTCTTAAAAAGCAGATGTGGGCAGAGGCTCAACTGGATAAAAGGCGCATGAAAGAGGAGTACATAATGAAGGTGAGTTCATTTTATATGGGGGTCAAAACTGAGAACAACCTTATTAGTTCTGCAACCGAAGCTGAACAAAGCCCACTGGTTGATGTTGATAACAAGAACAATGAGGCATCTTTCAATCCAACCAAGCAAGAGCTATTTCTTGATCCACAAAATGGTCAAAGTATTATAGGTAACTTGCCTACTGAAAGGAACTTGGCAGGGCAAGAGTTAAATGTTCAAGATAATCTCCAACTTCAGCAACATGCATATGCCACAGAAAAGTCACGCTCACAGTTAAAATCTTCTATTGGTCATAGAGCAGAAGAGATGTATGTATATAGGTCTCTGCCTCTTGGTCAGGATCGTAGGCGTAATCGATACTGGCAGTTTGTTACATCTTCAAAAAATGATCCTGGTGCTGGCAGGATCTTTTTTGAATCTCACGATGGCTGCTGGAGGCTTATTGACTCAGAAGAGGTAACAGTCTCTTTATAGACTCTATTGGTTTGATAAATTATTTACTGCACCTTTAAATAGCATATTACTTTCAATTTGTCAAACTAAGGTTTCAGCAAATTGGAATTTTGACGAGTGTCGGTGCTTTCTTCCCCTATAAGGCTCAGTTTGGAAGGAGTACAAATACAAATATGTACAGTATGTACAGTACATATTTGTATTTGTACTATACATATTCCAAACTGAGCCTTATTATTAGGCTCAGTTTGGAAGGAGTACAAATACAAATACATACAAAATACAAGGTTTTGCACTCTACATATTTGTATTTGTACTCCTTCCAAACTGAGCTTAAAGCACATGTTTGTGCTTGGTCCATGTAACAGTACAGTATCCATGTTTTTTTATCAATTTAATTCATTATATTCATTTTGTATGTAGGTTTTTGATGCTCTTATGACATCTTTAGATGCACGAGGTATTAGGGAATCCCACTTGCATTCTATGCTTCAGAAGATTGAGACGTCCTTCAAGGTAACTGCAAGAAGGAACTCATGTCGGACCAACATTGGGGACCTGGGTGGAGTAGTTGTCAAAACTGAAGCTTCTGGAATGGGTCCCACTTCTGATTGTACTGTTGGAATCAATAGTCCTACCAGTATATTATGTAGTTCAAGTTCTGAAACATCAGAGCAGGCATCTTCTTTCAAAATTCAGCTTGGGAGGAGTGAACCTGAGAAAAATGATGCCTTGAAGAGATATCAAGATTTCCAGAAGTGGATGTGGAAAGAATGCTTTACTCCTTCAACTTTATCTGCCATGAAATACGGGAAGAAAAGATGTGCGCAACTGTTAGGCACATGTGATTCCTGCCAAGATTACTACTTCTTTGAAGACAACCACTGTCCTTCATGTCACAGGACTTTTGGCAAGTTATCTAACAGCTTAAATTTAAAATTTTCTGAACATGTGGTGCAATGTGAAGAGAATCAGAAGGTGGACCCTGACTGGAATTCCCATTATATAGATTCTTATCTTCCTTTGAGGACAAGATTGGTGAAGGCAATGCTAGTTCTAGTTGAGGTGGGCAATTAAATATGTTCATTGGAAATTTCTCTTAGGATAAAAAATTGAATAACAACATTATGCATATTTTAGCTCAATTTTCTTTCTCCATATTATGTATTGTTGTTTGTTTCTAATGTAGTTTATGATTATGTTCTAATTTTTCTTGGCAGGTCTCTGTTCCACAAGAAGCTTTTCAACCTTTTTGGAATGAGAACTATCGCAAATCATGGGGTGTCAGGTTGCACAATTCATCATCAGCAGAGGAGCTTCTTCAGGTTAGTGTTCTTATTTGGTCATCCATTTCTGATCTTACTATTTTTCTGTCAGATAAGCCTGCTCAATCTTTTAAATTTATGTAGATTTGGACTTTCTACTTTCAATAAATAAATTAAAAGCAGTCAAGTACCAATTTCAACTCCTGTTAAGCATAGGTGTTTGAACTCATCTTCCAACAAAAAATTATTGCTGTATATGATATTGTTTCCCATCTAATCCCTCATTTATTTGTTTCTGTTAGTGTAGGGGTATTTCTGTCTTTATACTTATGTTGAGGTTGCTGATCTGTAATATTATATTAAAACTAATGTCCCTCACTTAAATAAGGGCACATGTGTTTTTTCCATTATATTAGTAATATAAAACATGTCTGGCCCAATGGGAGATGTGATCTTTTCCTAATTCGAACCAGACTTTTTTCTCCCATTTTCTCCTCCTTTCTCTCTCTTTCTTTCTTCTTTATTCTTCTCTCTTCTTTGCTGTTATTAGACTAACAGAACTCAAAGGCAGGCCGAATTATAATATAGTATCAGAGCAAAACTAAGCAACTCGGATTTGCCCAGATTTTTGTTTTCTGTGCACTCAATCTAGGGTTTTCTCTTTTCTCTACCATCAATTGGAGATAAGGGAAAAGGCTGAAAAGGAGTGGTCGCCCTCTTCCCTTGGAGGTTTCTATGGCTCTAGTTGTGCTGTTCATGGTCAGTTGCTGTGGTTTCCAAGAAGGCCTCCCCTAATCGATGAAGAGAAGAGAGCTGATGCAGTGGGTGTCTTCTGTGGATTGATTTTCTTCTTGTGTGGTTTGTTTTTCGAGTGATGAGGTAAGAGAGTTCTATGCATAGTTTTGTTATGAATCAAGTGGGAAGTATGTTTCAGATCGTATGATGGGATTTCAGATTGTAGTGTGTTAGGGTTTATGCTGCTTTTTGTGTGATTCGAAGGGGGAGTGGTTCTCATATAGTGGTGAGATTTCAGATAATCGTAGGGTAGGGTTTGTGGTGTAAAGAGTGCAACCTTCAAAAATAACAAGTGCTGAAACTAGTGTGATTAGTGTGATCAAGTAGTGTGCAGTGTGCCGAATTCAGTAATAATAGAATTCAGCAATGGGAGATAACAGTGATAGCAAATCTAATGTGATGATACCTACTGACTACCTGAATGTTCAAATGACCTCCATTAAATTGAATGGAGAGAATTATGTACCTTGAGCTAAATCTGTAGAAGTTTTTCTGAAGGCAAAGAAGAAGGTGAAACACATAAGGGAGGAGAAACCCTCCACTGATTCTCATGAGTATGAAGACTGGGAACAAGAGGATGCACATATTATCACGTGGTTATGGACCAGTATGGAACCCAAGATTAGTGTAAATTTCATGTTTCTTGACACTACCAAAGATGTGTGGGACCATGCTAAGAAGTTGTATTCTGGTCAAGACAATACAACCAGAGTATATCAGTTGTATCAAGAATACTTTAATCTGCAACAGGGCAATCAGAGTCTTGATGAGTATTATGCTAGTATGAGAAACATTCGTAACGAGTTGAATGTTTATCACCCCTCACTTCTGATGTCAAAATTCAGCAACAACAGAGAGAACAACTTGATGTGGCTCGATTTTTTGTGGGGCTGAAATCTGAGTATGAACCAGTGCGGGCTCAGATACTAGGAGGGTCAACTCTCCCTTCCTTAGAAGAGGTGTTTGCTTGACTTCGGAGGACTTCCATTGGATCTACTGAGAACTCTAATGTCTCTGATAGATTAGCCTTTGTAGTGTCAAGGGGCCGTGGTGGTAGCAGTGGTCCGGTATATGGCCGGAGTGGTGGTGGTGGACCTACATATAATTGTGGTGGTGGTCGTACTGGAGATAGAGATTCAGGGGGAACTCGTGGTAGAGGACGTGGCTCGGGTCCGAGGAGATGTACTCATTGTGGTATGGATGGACATACCATTAATTATTGCTATGACTTGTATGGTCCACCCTCAACTTGGGCCAATCATGCCCTGACTAGTGACACCAGTTTCAGATAGGAGAATCGTTCAGCTGGTCAGATGCCTCCTATATCCACAGATGTTCCCGGGAAGGAGTGTTAGACAGTTGTATGCCCTTAGCTCCAATCAGATCGATGTACTTATGACATTTATTGTAAATGAATAAAGTACATATTTGATTTATGTTCTTGTGGTGTGTTTATGTGTAATACCCTTAAACTAACACGAGTCTCATTAAGTGTCCAGTTTAAGGGTATTACACAGAAACACACCACAAGAACATGAATCAAATATGCACTTTATTCATTTACAATAAATGTCATAAGTATATCAATCTGATTGGAGCTAAGGGCATACAACTGTCTAACAGTTCCTACTTGCACTTATGTCCAATCTGGTATAATCTGGAGTCCCATACTTTCCACGTGTTTCTCAAACACTTTCTGTGTCAGTGGCTTAGTCAATGGGTCTGCTACATTCTCCGCTGATGCTACCCTTTGAATCAGGACGTCCCCTCTACCAATAATCTCCCGTAGTACGTGGTACTTCCTCTCGATGTGCTTAGACTTCGAGTGGGCTCATGGCTTCTTAGCCTGAGCAATCGCTCCATTGTTGTCACACAACAACGGGATGGGTGATGTGCTGGACGGAACTACTCCCAATTCGTGAATGAACTTTTTCATCCACACGGCTTCACTTTCTGTGTCAGTGGCTTAGTTAATGGGTCTGCTACATTCTCCGCTGATGCTACCCTTTGAATCAGGACGTCCCCTCTACCAATAATCTCCCGTAGTACGTGGTACTTCCTCTCGATGTGCTTAGACTTCGAGTGGGCTCATGGCTTCTTAGCCTGAGCAATCGCTCCATTGTTGTCACACAACAACGGGATGGGTGATGTGCTGGACGGAACTACTCCCAATTCGTGAATGAACTTTTTCATCCACACGGCTTCTTTGGCAGCTTCACTTGTGGCAATGTATTCGGCTTCGGTTGTGGAGTCTGCCGTGGACCCTTGTTTGCTGCTTTTCCAGTAAACAAACAACACACGATCCTATCGTGAAAACATACCCAGATGTAGACTTTCTATCATTTGGATCCGATTGAAAATCGGCATCAGTATACCCCTGGATCTGCAGTGAGCTACCATCGAATACCAGACAAAGCTCTTTTGTCCTTAGAAGGTACTTCGATATATTTTTCACAGCGGTTTCGTGCTCTTGCCCTGGGTTGGCCTGGAATCTGTTTGCCACACTCATTGCCTGAGCAATGTCAGGACGAGTGCACAGCATGGCATACATGATGCTCCCTACGACTGAGGCATAGGGAACGTCCTTCATGCCCTCAATCTCCTCAGATGTCTTGGGAGACATCTTCTTGGAGAGAGTGACTCCGTGCCTGAAAGGAACATTTCCCTTCTTGGAGTTCTCCATGCTGTATCTCTTGACAGTTTTGTCAATGTAAGCAGATTGGGATAATCCTATTATCTGCTTCGATCTATCTCTATAGAGTCGAAGACCCAGTATATAGGAGGCTTTTCCAAGATCTTTCATGGAGAATTGCTGTGAAAGCCATACTTTAACCATAGTCAACATTCCTACATCATTCCCAATGAGTAGAATGTCGTGTACATACAGAACCAGAAACGTAACCTTATCCCCACTGGACTTCCTGTAAACACAGGGCTCATCCGGGTTCTGCTCAAAGTCAAACTTTTTGACAGTAGAGTCAAACTGGATGTTCCAACTTCTAGAAGCTTGCTTAAGTCCATATATGGATCTATTTAACTTACATACCATGTGTTCTTGATTCGCAGCTATGAAACCTTGCGGTTGCTGCATGTAGATATCTTCAGTAAGATCTCCATTCAGGAATGCAGTTTTGACATCCATTTTCCGAATCTCGTAGTCATGGTATGTTGCTACAGCTAGCAGGATCCGAATGGATTTAAGCATGGCCACGGGCGAAAAGGTTTCCTCATAATCGATGCCCTCTTTCTGAGTATACCCTTTCGCCACAAGACGAGCTTTGTAGGTCTCAACCTTACCATCGAGGCCCTTCTTCCTCTTATAGATCCATTTGCAACCAATTGCTTTTACCCCGGGGGGCGGATCTACTAGAGTCCAGACTCCATTGGTCTCCATTGAGTCCATCTCAGCTTTCATGGCATCTACCCACTTTAGGGAATCTATGTCCAACATAGCTTCCGCATAAGTCACGGGATTCTCCTCACTAGTCAAGGCTTCCACCAGGTAACTATCTTGGTCATAACCAAAACGGACTGGTGGCCTGGACACTCGGGTAGATCTTCTAGGTTGGTTAATACCTGGAACCTATGGGACACCTCCCACTGACCCTGAGCTCTCCTTGTCAAGAACTATTTCTTGACGGTGTGAGTCCAGGATATAATCATTCTCCAAGAACTGTGCATTTCGACTGCAGAACACCTTCTGCTCTCTTGGGTCATAGAATAAGTAACCCACAAAGCCTTTTGGGTAGCCTATGAATAGGTAGCGACTGGTCTTGGATTCCAACTTGTTTGCACTCGTTCTTTTAACGTGCGCAGGACAACCCCAAATCTTCAAGTGTCTGACACTTGGTTTCTTTCCGGTCCAAAGTTCATATGGAGTATTCGGAACCGATTTAGTTGGAACCCAATTCAACACGTATATCGCAGTCTCTAATGCGTGACCCCAAAAGGATGTGGGTAACTCTGAATGTACGAGAAGTGACCGGACCATATCCAATAAGGTCCTATTCCTCCTCTCTGAAACACCGTTAAGCTGCGGTGTAGCAGGAGGAGCCAACTGTGATACTATCCTGTTGACCTTCAGGTAGTCCCTGAATTCGTCAGAGATACTCGCCACCTCGATCCGATCGAAGGGCTTTAATATCTCTCTCTAACTGTTTCTCGACTTCTTGTCTGAACTCTTTGAATTTTTCAGAAGATTCGGACTTATGTCTCATTAGGTACACGTAATCATACCGAGAATAGTCATCGGTAAATGTAATGAAATACACGTGCTGGTTACGAGTACTAACACTCAGGGGACCACATACATCACTATGTATAAGGTCAAGCGTGCCTGTACATCTTTCAGGCTTATCATTAAATGGCCGTTTTGTCATCTTACCCTGAAGGCAGGGCTCACAAGTGGGAAGATTTTCTACAGTTAGAAAATCTAAAGGGCCATCCTTTACCAGCCTTGTGATACGGTCAACATCGGTATGGCCAAGTCGGTAATGCCACAGGCACGTGGGATTAACGGTGTCACGTATTCTTTTCTTGGGGATATCAGCCGACGTAGTTTCGGCTATGTTAGTTTCTAGAAAAGGATGTAGAACATAGAGACCGTTCTCCAGTTCCCCGTATGCGGTGAATCTATTGTTTCTTTTAATAGTAATCATATTACTAAAGAAGATAGAATAACCATCAGCACACAGTTTTGAGATAAAAATCAAATTTCTTCTTAAATTCTATACATAAAGACAATCTTTAAGTACAATTATTCATTCTCTAAAAATTAACTCTATGGTTCCTATGGCCGCAGCTGCAACACTTGTAGAAGTCCCCAAGTAAAGCGTTGCTTCTCCTTCACTCAGCCTTCTGCTTACCTTGAACCCCTACAGTGAGTTACACGCATGAGTTGAAGCCCCAGAGTCAATATACCAGGACGCAGAAGCAACCAACAAATTGGTTTCTATGACACAAGATTCGAAATTACCTTTCTTGAATTCCAGGTATTGAGGACAATTCCTCTGCAGAACACGACTACTTTTGCACACTCAGGTATGGCTTGTTTGGCATCCACACCCAATCCCTGGATTATTGACTCTGGAGCCTCCGATCACATGACTGGAACTCCAGGTGTGTTTTCTTCCCTCATTGCTCAACATCACAATCTGTTACCCCTGCTAATGGTTCCACATCCTTGATTTGTGGTGTTGGCAATGTTAATTTGACCCCCTTATCTTTATCCTAAGTTTTGTATGCCCCTAAATTTCCGTTTAACCTTATGTCTATTAGTAAGTTGACCAAGTCTGTTATGGACGCCTTCCTCGGGAAGACGTACCATCGCCACCGGCAGCAACAGGCCCCGGGCCCACCGCCAGCAGCAGCAAGGATTCAGTGATGCTCATCCTACCCAGTTTGGCAACAACAGCCTTATCTAGATTAGATTAGCTCATTTTGCTTGTTCTTATCTTATTGTTCTTATCTCTTATCTTATCTTGTTAATAGCTTATCAGATTAGGATTAGCTTAGCTTATCTTATCTTGTTAGTAGCTTATCAGATTAGGATTAGCTTATCTTATCCTTAGCAAGATAAAACAGGAAGTCTCCCTATTCAGCAAGGAGACTCCCTTTGATTAGGACTCTTGTAATCTCCTATTTAAGGAAACCCCATTATTGAATGAGATATCAAATTATTCAGTCAAGAGTGAGTTAGGAGAGTTGGTGATCTTTTGGACAAATCACCGAAGGTGCCAAGATAGGTTCATCACGAGTAGGAAGGAACAAGGGAAAACAGGAGGTTTTCCCCGTGGACCGATCCGTGACGAGATCCTATTCCCGGGCCCTCAACAACTTGGTATCAGAGCAAGGCGTCATGGGAGATCTGGAGCAGCTACCTTCCAGGGTCCACGACCTCGAGCACCAACTCGTGTAGACCAGCTCCGAAGTTCGTGAGATCAAAGGTGAAGTGCGAGAACTGCGACGACTAATGGAGATGTTTCTTTCTAGCCGGGAAAGGAACTCTGACGGAGGGACAACAGTTAACGACCGCCGGCCAGATCTGCCAGTCTTACGGCGAACAGCAGTCTGTCGGCCATGGAGCAACCATCATCCCCAAGTACAGCAGGCTGGAGTTCCCATTGTACAACAGCAACGGAGACCCCCTAGGCTGGCTGTGTCGTTGCGAGCAGTTCTTCTGGAATCAACGGACAAATGACCAGGACAAGGTAAGCCTAGCCGCCTTTCATTTAACAAAAGAAGCACAACTTTGGTTTTATCAGTTAGAGCTAGAAGAACCCGAGCTCAGTTGGCCCAGTTTAAATCCTATTGCCTTCTTCGGTTCGGACCCCCATTGACCAGCAACCCACTGGGCGAGCTAATTAACCTAAAACAGACTGGAACAGTTGCTGAATACTAGCGACAGTTCCAAACCCTCCTCGCGAGGGCATCCTCCGTGAGACCAGACTAGCAAGTCGATATGTTCACAGCAGGGTTAGCAGAACCCCTGCGAGTGGATGTCGAGATGCAGAATCCCCCAAATTTGGTCACAGCCATGAACTTAGCCCGTGCATTTGAGCGCAAGCTGCAGCTCAGCCGCGAAATTTTTAATGTGGGTCGTCCACCGAACTCGTGGGTGCCCCCAAGACCAGCAGCAACGACCCCCTCTTCTGCTACCAGCCGGGAAATGAAGCCTCCCACAACCACCACCTCTAGAGCAGTGACAAGTACAGGCAGTAACATGGTCACTCCTCCCATCAAGCGCTTGACCAGGGTAGAAATGGCAGAGCGTCGAGCGAGAGGTCAATGTTTCAACTGTGATGACCTCTACTCGGCAGGACATAGATGCAAGAGGCTTTTTTGCCTTCTCATAGATGAGCAAGAGGAGGAGGAAGGGGAACCCGTCACATTCGAACCAAAGATCTCTCTCCATGCGATCACCGGTATTAAAACCTCTCAGACCATGCAGTTACAGGCACAGATCGCAGGTTAGCCGGTGCGCATTCTTGTCGATTCAGGGAGCACACACAACTTCATAAGTGAACATGCAGCCCTGCAGTTAAAACTACCAATGGAACTCCGGCCGCGACTACAGGTAGCCGTCGCAAATGGTGAAAAAGTTCACAGTCCAGGGATTTGTAAGGACGTCCTAGTACAGGTCAATTCTAAACTAATTCTTGTTGATTTATTTGTACTCTCATTGGATGGGTTCGATATTGTTCTTGGGGTCAAATGGTTAATTACCCTAGGCTTGATTTTGTGGGACTTCAGCACACTCACCATGACCTTCCACCTGAATGGCAAGCAAGTTTCATGGCACGGTTGCAGGGTTAAAGAAAAGACACCGCAGGTTCATGCACTCCAGACAGAACCGGCAGCCATGGAAAAACTTCTCGCCGAGTTTTCAGATCTGTTCCAAGAACCGAAAGGCCTTCCCCCTTCCCGAGCTTGCGACCATCGTATTCCTTTGGTGGCGGGTTCAGCACCAGTCGTTGTCAGACCTTATCGCTACCCTCACTTACAGAAGGATGACATAGAAAAACAATGTACAACGATGCGGAACCAAGGGATCATACGCAAAAGTCACTCCCCCTTCTCTTCGCCGGTTCTGTTGGTGGCGAAGTAGGATGGAACGTGGAGGTTCTGTGTTGACTATAGAGAACTCAATGACCGGACGATCAAAGATAAGTTCCCTATTCCCGTTGTTGACGAACTACTGGACGAGTTGCATGGTGCCCGGTATTTCTCTAAGTTGGACATAAGGTCCGGATATTTCCAAGTTCGCATGGCTCCCAATGACGTGAAGAAGACTGCTTTTCGCACCCACCATGGCCACTTCGAATTTTTAGTCATGCCATTCGGACTCTCCAATGCACCATCTACATTTCAGTCACTAATGAACGAGGTATTCCAGCCCCATCTGCGCAAATTTGTTTTAGTTTTCTTTGATGATATCCTCGTTTACAACAAATCATGGGTAGAGCATGTCCACCATTTGAGGACCGTTTTCGTACTCCTACGCCAACACAGCTTATTCCTGAAACGGTCCAAGTGCTCCTTCGAGGAGCAACAGGTTCTTTACCTCGGCCACATCATCCATGGGCAGGGTGTAACAGTTGATAGTTCCAAGATTCAGGCTATAACAGAATGGCCCAAACCTCAATGCGCCAAGGCCTTACGCGGGTTCCTCGGTTTAACGGGTTACTACCGCAAATTTTGTACAGAACTATGGAGTGTTAGCAGCCCCGTTAACCAACCTATTGAAGAGAAACTCCTTTCGGTGGGATGACGCAGCTAATGAAGCTTTTCTGTCACTGCGAAATGCACTGTCTTCAACCCCTGTCCTGCAATTACCTAATTTCGCCCTCGAATTTACAGTCGAGTGCGATGCTTCCGGAGTGGGTATCAGGGCCGTACTACAGCAGCAAGGGCACCCGATCGCTTTCTTCAGCCGCAGATTGGCTGACCGGCATCTGAAGCTTCCACCCTATGAGCGCGAACTAATCGGCCTTGCCCGAGCCATCCAGCACTGGAGGCCGTATTTGTGGGGGCAGTCGTTCATCGTCAAAACTGATCATTACAGCCTAAAATACCTGTTAGAGCAGCGTCTCACCACTTCCCCTCAGCAGCATTGGGTTAGCAAACTGCTCGGGTTTGACTTCCGGGTGGAATATAAGGCAGGATCCTCTAATCGCGCAACTGATGCCTTGTCTAGGCGAGAAGAAGACGTGATGGTTCTATGTAGCATTTCCCAACCTTGGATCTCTCTGTTTGATGACATTAAGAAGGCAGCACCACAGTCCCCAGAATGGTCGCTCTTACTGCAGAAGATCCAGACCGGCACGGCCGACCCCGATTGGTCACTTCACGACGGGTTGGTACTGTATAAGGGACGAGTCCATCTTTCAGCAGACTGCCCATTGATTCCCACCATCATCACCAGCATCCATAACTCCACCCACGAGGGCATTCAAAAAACACTATACCGTGTCCGGTCAGATTTCCATTGGTGAGGTATGAAGACTTCTATTCGAGATTTTGTCCAGAATTGCTCCACATGCCAACAGCACAAATGGGAAAACCTACACCCGGTAGGCCTCCTTCAGCCCCTTTCCATCCCATCGCAGATCTGGGCCGACATCTCCATGAACTTCATTGAGGGACTTCCCAAGGTAGGGGGCAAATCAGTTCTCTTTGTGGTAGTCGACCGCTTCTCTAAATACGCGCACTTCATCCCTCTATCACACCCGTACAGTGCCACTTCGGTTTCCCTTGCCTTCTTTACACATCTTTCGCTTACATGGGTTGCCGGAATCCATCGTCAGCGATAGAGACCCGGTCTTCACTAGTGCCTTCTGGAAAGAGTTATTTCGACTACACGACACCACCCTGGCCTACTCATCAGCTTATCGGCCACAAACCGATGGTCAGACGGAAGTGGTTAACCGCACTATCGAGATGTATCTCCGCTGTTTCGTAGGCGATCAACCTCGACGGTGGTTGGAATGGCTTCCTTGGGCCGAGTACTGCTACAACACAGCCTACCATTCCTATGTAAGGAATGGCTTCCTTAGCAAGATAAAATTGGAAGTCTCCCTATTCAGCAAGGAGACTCCCTTTGATTAGGACTCTTGTAATTTCCTATTTAAGGAGACCCCATTATTGAATGAGATATCAAATTATTCAGTCAAGAGTGAGTTAGGAGAGTTGGTGATCTCTTGGACAAATCACCGAAGGTGCCAAGATAGGTTCATCACGAGCAGGAAGGAACAATGGAAAACAGGAGGTTTTCCCCGTGGACCGACCCGTGATGAGATCCTATTCCCGGGCCCTCAACAAAGTCACTCAATTGCTCTATTACTTTTTACCCTTCTATGTGTGTTTTTCAGGATCTCAAGATGGGGATGACGATTGGTGGAGGATATGAAGCTGGTGGATTGTATTATCTTGATGGTGGTGGAAGAACATCAACAACTCTCCAGTCATCTCTTTCTCCTCTCCATTGGCATTGTCGATTTGGTCATCCTTTGTTGAAAGTTTTGAAATCTTTGGTTCCTTTTGTTGAGTCAACTTTCTGTTTTAGATTGTGTCGTGTCAGTTGGGGAAACATCATCATGTTCCCTTTAGTTCTAGTGTTGATAACCGTGTGTCGAGTCCTTTTTCTTTGGTTCATTCAGATGTTTGGGGTCCTTATAAAGTGATGTCATACAATGGATATAGATATTTTGTCATTTTTGTTGATGATTTTTCAAGGATGACGTGGCTCTATTTAATGAAAGAAAGAAGTGAATTGTTTACCATCTTCCAAAAGTTTTATGCTGAGATTTATAATCAATTTGGTGTTTACATTAAAATTTTTTGTTTTGGCAATGGCCGTGAATATTTATCTTCGTCATTTCAAGAATACTTGGACCAACATGGCATTATACATCAAACCTCATGTACCTACACCCCACAACAAAACGGGGTGGTTGAGAGAAAGAATCGTCATCTTTTGGAAACATCACGATCCCTTATGCATCACATGAATGTTCTCAAACCCTTTTGGAGTGATGCGGTGCTTACTTCTTGCTTCTTGATTAATCGGATGCCCACGTCTATCCTTGATGGTCATTCCCCATTTACTACCGTGTTTCCCACCTTGTCTCCGTTTCCTCTTTCTCCTCGGGTTTTTGGGTGTGTCTGCTTCGTCAATAATCTGGGCCCCGGGAAGGACAAGTTAGATGCACGATCCATTAAGTGCATTTTCCTTGGCTATTCCTGGACCCAGAAAGGGTATAAGTGTTACCATCATAGTTCTCGATGTTCCTTTGTGTGTGCTGATGTTACCTTCTTTGAGTCTACTCTGTTTTCCTTGGGGTCCGATGATGCTTCTTCCTCCTCATCACCCCCCTCTTCCACTTCCAGTTGTCGATTCTGTTCCCCTTGTTCTAGCCATGAGGCTCGTGACCAAGTCCTTTCCTCTAGTGCCACCACCTGTTGAACGCCCACCTATTTGTCAAGCGTATACATCGCCCACATGTACCGGCTGCTACTCCTCTGGCTCCATCACCATCGACAGATCCGACAGTTGTCTCCACACCAGCTTCAAACCCAGTCTCTGATCTTGATATTCCCATTGCCTTGCGGAAAGGTAAACGCACTTGTACCCTTCATCCTATTTCTAATTATGTTTCACTCGCTCACCTTCACTTCCCATCACCAGTTTATCTCTGTGTTATCCTCAGTTGTTGTCCCTAAGGATGTCTAGGAAGCCCTTGCCTCTTCTGGGTGGTGCCGTGCAATGGAAGAAGAACTCTCAGTTCTAATTAATAATTATACTTGGGACCTCACCACTCTTCCTCCTGGGAAGCAGGCTGTTGGTTGTAAATGAGTTTACACTGTTAAGTATTTACCTGATGGTAGTGTTGAGTGCCTGAAAGCTCGATTGGTTGCAAAAGGGTACTCCCAAACTTATGGTATTGACTACATAGAGACCTTCTCCCAAGTTGCTAAGATAGGTTCGGTTCGTGTTGTAATCTCTCTTGTTGCTATGTATGATTGGCCCCTCTATCAGCTTGATATCAATAATGCTTTTTTGCATGGTGATTTTCTCAAGGAGGTCTACATGGAGCAACCATCGGGGTTTGTTGATCAGGGGGAGGATGGTAAGGTATGCAGACTAAAGAAGGCTATATATGGGCTTAAACATTCTCCTCGAGCATGGTTTGGTAGGTTCAGTGAGGTGGTAAAGAAGTTTGGTATGAAATAGTGCCAAGTTGATCATTTTGTCTTCAGTCATGACTCTTAGGCAGGAAAAATCCTATTGGTGGTGTATGTAGATGATATTGTTATTATCGGGAATGATAAAATGGGCATTGACAGGTTGAAGACTTTTCTACAGGAACATTTTCAAACAAAGGACCTTGGTAAATTGAAATATTTCTTGGGGATAGAAGTAGCAAGATCTAAGCATGGTATTAATTTGTGTCAGAGGAAATATGTGCTTGATTTGCTGGAGGAAACATGTTTTTTAGGTGCTAAACCAACTGAAACACCTATGGAAACAAATACTAGGCTGAGCAGTGGTATGGGTGAAGTGTTTGAAGACCCTGGCAGATACCGGCGACTTGTAGGTAAACTGAACTACCTAACCATTACTCGACCTGATATTTCATTTGTGGTTAGTGTGGTAAGTCAGTTCATTCAGAAACCTCTGGTTCCTCATTGGGATGCGGTTCTAAGAATTGTGAGGTATTTAAAAGGGGCCCCTGGTTGTGGTTTGATATACAAAAATGGTGGAAAACTTGAAATAGAAGGGTATACTGATGTTGACTGGGCCGGTTCTATGTCTGATAGGAGATCTACCACAGGCTATTGCACTTCTCTTGGGGGTAATCTGGTGACATGGAAAAGTAAGAAGTAGACAGTCGTGGTGAGAAGCAGTGCAGAGGCAGCATATAGAGCTATGGCACATACTGCTTGTGAATTAGTGTGGCTAAGGAACCTTCTACAGGAGATAGGATACAATATTAACACTTCAATGAATCTCTATTGTGACAATCAGGCTGCAGTTCATATTTCTTCTAATCCGGTGTTTCATGAAAGAACTAAACACATAGAGGTTGACTGTCACTTTGTGAGAGAGAAGGTGTTGAATGGAGTGATAGACACTATATATGTTAACACAGGGAACCAGTGGGCAGACTTATTTACAAAAGGGTTGAGTCAGGGAAGAGTGGACTACATATGTAACAAGCTGGGATTATATGATATATACTCACCAGCTTGAGGGGGAGTGTTAATGTAGGGGTATTTCTATCTTTATACTTATGTTGAGGTTGCTGATCTGTAATATTATATTAGAACTAGTGTCCCTCACTTAAATAAGGGCACATGTGTCTTTTCCATTATATTAGTAATATAAAACATGTCTGGCCGAATGGGAGATGTGATCTTTTCCTAATTTGAACCAGACTTTTCTTCTCTCATTTTCTCCTTCTTTCTCTCTCTTTCTTTCTTCTCTCTTCTAGGTTGTTATCAGACTAACAAAACTCAAAGGCAGGCCGAATTATAATAGTTTCTTTGTTTAGGGAAAATATATGATGCCAGAAAGGTATGATACTGAAGGGGCATTGACCATTTCCCCCCTCCCCCCGAATTTTAATGAAAGCCACCTGATTGGTTATAACTTTTATGATACTGGTTGATTGGTTATAGGCAAGGTTCAAAATATCGATACGCCTGATGCGCTGGTAGGGGCGTATCGGGCGATATCGATAGCTTTTCTTTTACTTTTTCTTTATTTTTTTTTCAAAACCGGTTCAGGGGGGCCGGTTTAGGGCTCCACACCCTGAACCGGTCAGACCCCTAATACACCCACTGTAGGGGCGTATCGGAGAGGTCCCGAAATGATACGTATCAGCCGATATGTAATGGTTTTTTTATCCTTGTTTATAGGTTTTCCCGGTATCATGACTTTCTGGTATCATAGTCAAGCCCCTTTGTTTATTTGTTTATAATTTGCCTTGTTTTAAGAGAGCTTTAACTGCTTTAACATTCCCTCAAACTTTTATGTATAAAAGTGTGAGAACAGGTCTCAAGTATTGCATGGGTGTATTGGAAGCAAATGAATTCGTTGAATATTACTAGTTTCCATGAGGCGGTATTACTGTCTAAGCCTTGTTTTTGATATATTAATATTATGACCATTCTTGTTGGATTTGAAATGGAATTACAAAAAAAAAAAAAAAAGTTAAATGCGACCTCAAAATTGTGATCCCAAAATATGTCAAAGTTTGGATTCTTGAAGGAAAAAGAGTGTTCATATTGGTATATGGAAACAGTGGAAAATTGTTTTTGTTGTATTTAGATGGCAAGGCATGGAAAATGATGCTGTTGTAAGATTACTTTGATATATTTTTGGAATTATGGAAAGCACTTGCAGTTTGATTTAGGTATTATGTTTAACAATGTCTGTTTTGTATGTTATTTCCTTTCTCTTTATTTTTTTTTCCTTTTTTCCGGTAAAGACTAGATGATCATGTAACTTTTCTCATCTTATGATAATTTGCCTTCATAGGAAGAACTCTTAGGAAAACTCGTGAACTGATTTGACTATGTTAACAACAAATGTGGTATTTAGCCAAGTAATAGGAGGATGGTTTAGATATCCAACCAACCAAAAGATTTTTCAGTGCTAGTTAACCTTTGTTTTTTTTTTTTTTTTGATCAATAACAACTTCAGTAATTTTATTAAAATATCACAAGAATAGTTAAAGCAAGGAAGACAAACGCTCTTATCTTCCAAATACAACTTAAGTCCTCAAAGAAAGAAAAGGAAAAGAAGAAGCAATTTAATTACAACTTAGCCCAAAACATTACATCCCTTTCTATCCCCTGTTTAGCTAGTCCATCAGCTATAGAGTTAGCTGTTCTTTTAACCCAACTCATCCTGATTTCCATTTCCCGCACCAGCCACTTGAATTTCCTCCTCTTGTTGCTGTATTTCCATGATCCACAATTGTCTTTCATTAGCCACCCTATCACCACCTTTGAGTCCCCTTCAATTATGAGTTTTCTGACATCCATCTCCTTAGCTTTCTGGACTCCTTCCATAACTGCCAAGATCTCAGCTCTAAGAGAATCCCCCACTCCAATTGGACCTGAGAACATGGCAGAAATGATCCCGTTCTCATCCCGAAAAACACCCCCAATCCCTGATTGTCCAGGATTCCCCCTACAGCTCCCATCAAAGTTCAATTTTAGAAAACCAGCAGGTGGGGGCGTCCAAGACACCCTCACAACTGATTTGGTCTTCATGCAGTTTGCAATCTCACCCCACTTCCTCAACATGTCATTCACTGTGTAGTCTGTGAATAGCTTTAAAGATTTCAGCCACTGTACAGTCCTTACATGGATCACAACCCTCAATTCTTCAGCCCCTCTCTCTTCTTCTGAGAAGATCCTAAGATTTCTTTCTTCCCATAATGACCAGCATATTGCAGCCCTCAGTCCTCTCCACAGTCTTTCCCCTTTTCATGCGCCACCTGAAAAACAGAGGGGAAAATAGGCTTTGCAAATCTAATGGAGGGTTCCACCTACGCCCAAAAAGAGAAAAAGCCCATTCCCAAATTGACTTTGCAAATTGGCACGACACCAGTAAGTGAAAACTAGTCTCTCCATCCGCTTTGCATAGAACACACCAATGAGGTGACAAGCATGTATTGTGTCTCTTCTTTTGAAGCAAATCACTAGTGTTGAATCTTTCTAGATAGGCTTCCCAACAAAAACTACCAACCCTAGGAGGAATTGGTCTGCACCAAACCTCATTAACCGGGAAAGGGGAGGTTGCAAGACTGGTGGACTGACATAAAACTTTGAAGAAGGAAGCACAGGAAAAAGAGCTCGTGGGGGTCGGGGTCCAAGTTCTAGAGTCCACCTTAGAGGGGTCAATGGAAACATTATCAAGAAGGTCAAGAGGCTCAAAATACTGTGGAAGTCAGAGTCCCTCACAGCCCTCCTCAGACCCAGGTTCCACCCAAACCTAGGACTGTAAGAGGAAGGGGTGATGAAAGAAGAAATTGGCTTATTTTTCAAGTCAGAGAGAGCATACAAAGAAGGAAGCTGGTCCTTACATTGAACATTCCCCACCCAAGTTTGTTCCCAGAACTTTATGTGATTGCCAGAATTCAAATCATACCTGACAAGTGGGGAGAAGACTAGAAGCAAATCATGAATGGCTTTCCAAGGTGAATTGCTTGTGGTCCTTGCTCTGATTCCAACATCCCATCTATTTTTCTCCATCCCATGTATGCTTGCCACTATTCTAGACCATAGCTTCTCCTGCTTCAGAGGAAACCTCCGCAACCACTTTCCCAAGAGGGCCGAGCTCCTTTTCCCGATGTTCTCAAGCCCGAAACCTCCGCAAGCTTTACTCCTGGTCACCACTTTCCAGCTAACTCTATGGTCCCTCTTCTCCTCTCCCAGTTCCCAAAGGAAGTCTCTCATTAATCTCTCCAACCTACTGGAATTTTGAACACTGAAAGGAAATAAATGGGTAAGTTTGCTAGTATGGCCTTGATCAGTGTAGTCCTCCCACCAAGGGAGAGGTAATTCTTTTTTCAAACCTTTGATTGGATAAACTAAATTAGAAAAGTGAGTTTGTTTAAGCAAAAATATGTATAAACATGCATGTGTGTGTGTGTGTCATTTGCTCAACTTGATACCAACCCCACCCCAAGTCATGGGTTGAGTTAGGATTAGGATTTGGGTTTAACAACTTGGGTTGGGTTAGGATTGACATCAAGCTGACATAACACATGACTAAAAATACAGGGTGGTACAGAAAATAAAGGCACATTGGAAAATGATATCGTAGTGGAATCAGATAATGAGCTGTAAGCATTTTTTTCCGCAAACATTTTTTGGGAAATCATGCCTATCAAAATTTTTTTTTGAAAAATCATTTTAAACACAAGTTTTTGTGCATATTCAAGGAGATTATATTTTGTTCCTCTCAGAAAAATCATTTTGCTAAGGAGTTCTTTCATGCAAAAAGGTTGGTGCAGTAGCCTATGTTTATATCCAAATATTTACTGAAAGACTGAAAAGTGTATTCTTTGGCATTATCTGATTGCAAAACATATATGGTAGGCCAGATATCCAAGAAAAAGATTTAATACAGAAAACAGCTTAGAAAGGTTTTTTTTTAATTGAATAAATCCATTTAATTCTAGAATGATCGCTGACGAAAGTAACCAAATACTGAAACCTCATACATCAGAGTGACCACATACATCAGAGTGAACTAATTGAAACAAATGAGATACATTTCATTGAGGTTACTGAAACCTGAAATAAGATGTTTCATGGGAGCATAGTTTTGAAAGTGCCAAGGTGAAGCTACAATAGGGGAATGCCTTGTTGCCTAGTTGCCTAGGTGACGCCTAGGTGATGAGTTTTTAAAATAAAAAAATAATCCTATTGTAGTTCCCTAGAAGCAGTAATCTTTAACTAATAATTACCATAATCCTCATGAAAGATGTATAAATCCCATTTCCAAAGATAGAAATCTAACATATTTATGAGAAGAAAAATAAGAAAGGAAAGAAAACAAACAAAACATAAGGGTGAGCCCTTGTTGGTCATAGGAAGAGGATGATGATGATGATGATGATATCCTATTGATTGTTCTTGTGTGTCAATTGGGTAAAATCTTCAAGTTACTTTCTTACTTATCAATTCAAGTTTTAAAGAGTTCAAAAAGACTATGGGGCTGTTTGATAACAGCTGAAGGTGCTGAACTGAAAAGCTTATTATTTTGTCTTTTAGTGAATAAGACTTTAAGGACGTTGTGGGTTCCTTGATGGTTGGAACTGAAATTGGACTGAACACTATACCCTTGAAAGTTTTATTTATTTGTTTATGTTATCAACCAAAAAACAAAGCAAAAGTCTTTCAGTCCTATTGAATGGTCAGTTGGCTGGTTTCTTCAAGAGTTCTAGAGGTCTTCGGCAAGGAGATCCCCTCTCCCCTCTCCTTTTTATTTGTGTGATGGAAATATTAATAGCCTTACTGAACCAGGTGGGAATCGCTCCAATTTGCTGATGATACCCTCTGTTTCATTGATGCTGATGTGGAACAGTTGGGAGTGCTTTTTGGGGTTCTTTGCTGGTTTGAGGTAGTTTTAGGCCTGAAAGTCAACTGGGCCAAAAGCAGGTTAATTCCAGTGGGAAAAGTAGAAAATATAGATGATTTAGCTGAGGTCCTGGCCTGTCAAGTTGGTTTCCTGCCAACTATTTATCTAGGGCTCCCTCTGGGAGCCAAATGCACATCATCCTTAGTGTGGGAGCCGGTGCTGGAGAGGCTAGAAAAGAAGTTCGTGGAAATCAAAATCTCTCTCCTTAGGTGGTAGGATTACACTTCTAAAAAGTTCCTTATCAAATCTGTCCTACTTCCCGTCTCTTTAACCAATGCCAAGGAAAGTGGTGCAAAAAGTGGACCTGCAGAGAGATTTCCTTTGGAAAGGGTAGGAAGAGGAGAAGACTCACTTGGTTAGCTGGGATCAGGTTTGTGCCCCTAAAAGAATAGGCGGTCTCGGGGTCAGGAAAATGAAGGTCTTTAATAAGGTTTTTCTGGGGAAATGGAACTGGTGATTTGGCAAAGAAAGAGGTAGTTGGTGGAGAAGCTTGTTTGCAGCTAAATCAACACAGAGTGTGGACTGGGTGACAACTACTTCTGTGACCTCTTTGGGGTACTCCATCTGGAAGAAAATCATGGAAGTCTTCCCTCTGATAAATAGGGATCTTTTGGTTTACCTGAGAAATGGACAAAGGGTAAGCTTGTCTTTAGGATTAGGAGAGTTGTTTCCTCAGTTGTACTAGATTGCAGAGAATCAAGATATCTTGGTGGCTGACTGCTCTGAGGTTCGAGACAACACCCAGGTTTGGTGCCCTTCTTTCAGAATACACTTTCAGGACTGGTAGCTGGACCTTGTGTCTTACCTGCTGGAATTGTTGTCCAACCAGAACCTGAATTTGCTTGAAGATGACACCTGGAACTGGAATTGGAGTAGTGATGGTGTATTCTCTGTTAACCCTGCCAGGAAACTTACAAGTGGTCCTCAAGCTGAGTTTCCTGCTGAAGTAGTCTGGAATCAGGTTGTCCCTTCAAAGATAAATGCTTTGCTCTAGGCTGTGGCTTTGAACGAGTTCTCACCAAAAAGAATCTGGTGAGGAGAGGAATCCAGCTCCATGACCTGCCCTGTGTGTTCTGTAATCAAGTGGAAGAAAATAGTAACCACCTATTTCTGCACTGCTCTGTTTCCACTACAATCTGGAACCACTTCTTGTCCTTCTGGCATCTCGACTGGGTTATGCCAGCGACTGTGTGTGATTTCTTGTGCTGTTGGGATTAAGGAGCACTGTCCAAGGTAGCAAAAAGTGTTTGGTCCTCCATTCCTATTGCAGTAATTAGGACCATTTGGGCCGAAAGAAACAGCAGAATCTTCCAGAACAAGCATAGGGAAGTGGATCAACTAATTTCCTTTACTTTTGGGAAGTTAGTCTCCTGGACTGCTTCTGTGAAAGGGGTTCAACCAAGGATTTTGGGAGCCCAGCTGATTGTTGGTGATATCTAACTTATAATGTATTCTTAGTTTTGGGCCTCAGTTATGTTGGTTGAGGGGCCTGTTGTAATATGTATTCTGGTTCTCTCTTAATGATATTTACCTTACCTTATTCAAAAAAAAGAAGAAAAAAACTTTAGTTGTTATGAAATGGCCCCTATGTCACTGACTTGTGTATAAATTGAACCCAAAAAGAAAATAGTGAAAAGAAACTAGGATAAGAATAATAAAATTAGTTTTATATACCCACAATATGAACAATTTATTCTAATAATATCTATTATACTACTATTAATAACATAAAAATAAAATATAAAAACATTATGTGCATAGTTTTAAAGGCACCAAGGCAAGGCTAGGTGACAGGGTGCGCCTTGTTGCCTAGCCTAGGCTATGGATTTTTTATGTAAAATCGTCTTGATTTTCCATAACCATATTTCCTTAATAATTATCCATAATTTTCATAAGAAAAGTATAAAGGTCATGTTAAAGTATGGAAAATCAACATATTCATGAGAAGAAAAAGAAGGAAAAGAAAATTCAAAAAATATAGGGGCTGAACCCTTATTTTTGCTAAAAGAAAATTTAGCAATGTTTGTGTTGATTAAACCCTAACTAATAAGAAAATAATAAAAAATAAATTAGTATATAAACATACAAAATGAATATTTTAGTTTAATAATGTCTATTTTATAATTATAATCTCAAAAAATAAAGAATAAAAAAGTACTTCATAATAGAAAGTACAAAACTGCTTGGCGATAGGCAAGGTGAGCCTCAAAGGGCGTCTTGTCGCCTAGGCGTCACCTTGCAAATAGAAATTAAGCTACTTGATGCTTCCAGTTTCTAAGTATCATCTGTTTGGATTAATCTCCAAACTTTCACATTTAGCTTGGGCTTGGATTCCTCTATTAAGCCTAACCTTTAGTCTGAAAATTCTATCTCTAGATTGTTTCTTGAAATCAATAAAAATCCCATAAACATCAAAGGTGCTCTGTCATGTTTCAATTGATCCTGGCCCAAGTTGCAAACTAATAATCTATTTCTGTTTTCCTACATGTACTTGCTTGGATTCCTGAGAGCAGGAATTGGGTAATAGGTTATAGGTGGCCTGGCTGCCTATGTTCAGGGCATGTCATCCTGGTAATCATAATTTTACCGTATACAATGACCTCTTTTAATATGTTAGGTAGTTAACCCATGTTCCAGTGCTTTTGTTTGTCTTGGAAGCACGCACCTCTTAGGTGAATTGACACTTAATGTGTATAAATGTCCTATGTAAGTTATTGTTATTCTATATCAGAGCTTATGCTTATACAATGGCTTAAATTGCATTCTTTATTAAGAATGGTTGATGGTGTATCCAGATATTGACTCTATTGGAGGGTGCTATAAGAAGGGACTATTTATCATCAAACTTTGAGGCAACCGAGGAACTGTTAGGTTCCTCTACACAATCAGGATCTGCTGTTGATTCTTCACCTCCTGAATCAGTTGCTGTACTTCCATGGGTACCTTCAACAACTGCTGCTGTATTATTAAGGCTTATGGAATTTGATGCATCGATCTCCTACATATTGCATGAGAAAGCTGAGTCCAGTAAAGACAAGGAAGATGGAGAATTCATTGTGAGTAACTTTCTCAGATGATCTTGGTAAAATCTACTTACAGAAAAATTTTCGTTAATATATAATGATTGATGTCTTAATGTTGCCACGTACTGATAGAAAGGCACACAAGGCAGCAACAAGATCATGAATGATAGCCTTCTGCCCAGTGATTTAGAAGGCGTGCCTAGGCACACAGGCGAGGTGCATTTTAGGGTATGCGCCTCGCCTAGGTCCTAGGTGCAGCCCTTTCAAAAGGCACATTCCTGGTGTGCCTAGACGTGCGCCTGATGCACCTTGCACCTCAGCCCAGGTGTGCACCTTTTGAAAATTTGACGATTTTTTGCTTTTTTTCTTTTGAACATAGCGGATGGGCCAGGGGCTCCGCCCCCTGGACCCCCATGCCACACCCCTCAAGGAATGGGGCAGGCCCAAACAAAGTCCGTGTTAGGTGTTAACGCAAGCGAACGAGAACCCCCTATTTGCTGATGTTGTTCATTCTTTCATCCTTAAAATGTTTTCTTAAAAAGCAATTAAAATTATAAATTCATTATTTTTTGTGTAAACTAAGACTTTAACACCTAACATCAGGAATATAATATGTTTTACATTACATTAGCTACGTGAAGTAATGCAATTGAGTGAAAAAAGAGATTAGAGGTTTTACATGCTTTAAAATGTTTTGTATGTTTGATTTTATTTTTAAATTCTCATTTGAATATTCTTTACATCTTATATTTATGTATTTTAATTTTAGATAATAGGTTTTGTAAAACATTTATTTTAAAATTTAAGTTTATATTTTTTATTAATATTATGTTTAATATTTTTTGATTTTTTGACTTTTTTTTTAATTTTCTGACATTTTTTTGATATTTTAGCATTTTTTTTTTATTTTTGTGCCTTGCTTCAAAAAGGTGCGTGCCTCGCCTTGTGCTTTGCACCTCAGGTGCAAATTGACCTTTGCGCCTTTTTTGCGCCTTGCGCTTTTAAAACACTGCTTCTGCCTCGTACAATAGCTAGTATGTTCACTGATCAAGGTCACTGATGGGCATATTTTTGGGTCATAAAAAACCAGACAATTGCACTCGTTAGATCCCATGTGCTGAGATCATGTCCACTGTTTTTTTATAGAATTCCTTGCTGAATATAAAATTCACTTTCATCTTCAACAGAAGCTTCCATCAAAATACACGGTTGTGAAAAATATCCAAGTTGTTGAACCGACAGAAGCTACAGGCCATCGTGAATACATGCAAGAAGGAAACTGGCTTAACACAGGCAGTGAGCGTAGAAGCTCTGGACGTGGACGTGGGGGCCGTGGGAGGGGTCGAGGTCGCAGTCGTGGTGGGAGGTGGCAGAGAGGCAGTGGATCCCGGTTGTGCAAGGAGTCTATTTTTAACATTGAGAAGGCAGGTCAAGGTCTGGGGCGGAAAGGTCGGACACGTGGGCGTGGGCGTAGGCGGGGTCGCCGTACAGTAAGAAGCAGACCAAGAACACAGAAGAGAGTGGTTGAGAAGGAGAAAACATTGGGTCGTTTCAATCACACCAGCAGAACCAAGCAGGAAAGTGGTGGGCAATTTCCAATTTTAGTTGGGGGAGATTGGGATCTTGAGGAAACCGGGAGGATGCATGTGGAGGAGGCTGACAATAGTAATAGTGCAGAAGCATCAGAATATGATGTCAACGGTCAAGGAACAGGTGATGAATATGATGACCGGGAAGCAGATTACGGTGGGATTTTTAATGGAAAGTCTGAAGATTTATTGTTGGAAAGTGAGGATGATGTTGAGGGTGATGAGGAAGGGGAAGATGTTAATGCTGATGCTGATGTAGAAGGCGATGAGGATGTTGAAAGTGAAGAGGGAGATGAGGATGACGACGAGGAAGAAGATAGGGATGGGGACGAAGGAGAAGAAATGGATGGAGATGAAGTGGAAGAAGATGAGAATGGAGATATGGAGGGGGATTTAGATGGAGAGGGGAATGTAGACGGGGACGGGGAGAGGAATGGGGATGAAGACGAAGGCACGGTTTCTACGTCATCGGAATATAGTGATTAAGAAAATTCTCATGTAAGCTCCATTAGTTGATTTATTAGTAATGTTGTCCAACATCAGTGCCCTACATTCTTTTATTTAAAGAGTTGTAGCGCCCATCCTGTAGCCCTAATATGTAATGTTTCTGGGCGGATGAAAAGATGGAATCAGTGTAAAAAAAGAGAGAAAAGAAGTTGATCGAGTAAATGCAAATCAGTGTAAACACAGAAGATCTGAAGATGCGATCCTCCAAAAATTCAATGAAATATAGCTTTCCACACTACGGCGATAGACGTCACAGTTGTACGCAGATTTTGTTCATTAATACATCTGGTGAGGACAGTACCGATGCATAATAATAGCTTCTCGCATAAAGATGACCTTTGTAATGGGAATGGCCATCTCAACATCTTTGCCCTTTGTTTTTTTCATGTGCCTACCCCTTAGAAAATTAGGAGAATGACGGTTCAGTCCAGGGTCAGAATTTTTAAGCCCAAAGTGTAATTGTGGTAGGTGTCAGTTCGGAATTGATGTTAATTTATAGGCGGGCAGTGATGTATAAAATGGAGAATTTGACATTTTGAATATTTATAGGTCTGGAGAATGAAGTTCAGAAATCTGCATTGGGCCTGGTCCTGTAATTGATAATGATACGCCATGAATTTGATCATTATGACATCAATTTTTGAAACTTTGCATGTTCTAACAGGTGTCCTATTACAGACAGTACAATACTTGGGTATCTACTACTTGAAACACACGTGATCAAACACTTGCCGTTAACTGAATTGAAGTATATTGGATAGGATCGAAATTTGTGAAACACGTGATTATACACTTGTCATAAACTGAATTGAAGTGTTGGATAAGGTCGAGATTTGTGAAAAATCACTTTAGGTGGTGTTTAGGTCATGGTTCCGATAAGGTTTTTTAACTACAACAAGGTTTTCGAACTGCCGTTGTTCCGGACGGTTGGACTGGTTTCATTTTACCCCAAATCCGATTTTTGGCCAAAAGCCATTAAAAAAGTCAACAATCTATTGAGTTGGGTGGTCGAATCGTTGATCTGTTCAATGGTTTTTGACCATTTTTTTTATTTTTAATTTATTTGTTAGAATAGATCATCAGTTTGAACCAGATGATTGGACCATCAACCCGAAATCGATGGTCAGAATGGTTTCATTTTTGAGTCATTTTTTAAAACGTTCTTACACAATACAAAGGCAATTTTCATTTTTTTTAACTATAGGATAAATTACAAAGACCCCTCTGTACTATGGGGTCTATTACAAAGACCCCCCTGTACTATGACCGTGAGACAAAGACCCCCTTCCATTAGTATTCTATTGAAATCTACCGTTGCAATATTTTTTAATTTCCATATTAACCTTCTAATAACTATTCAGAGAAAAACACTATTCATCTTCTCCGACCTTCCTTGACCTCACGATACACAAATAACAACGACGGACTTCCAAAGTCCTCCCTCTTTCTCCCTCTCTCTCCCTCTCTCTCCCCCGATCTCTCTTCTTCCCCTTCCCCTTTCTCTCCCTAAAAAAGCCTTGTTTGTACGGCAAGGTCGTCTTCAACTCCTCAGATACCGCCTAGTTCGCCGTGTAATGCAACTCGTGAGCTGAAACTAGCCCTCTTCTCCTCGAACCGGAGCGACCAGAAGCTCGAGTTCTTTACGTCGTCCTGTTTCTTGGATAAAACCACGAATTTTCTAAAAGGATCATTGTCTATCGCTCGACCTTTGAAGTGCTTCAAAAGAACAGAAAATCTTTCAGCCTCCATTTCTTGCTCCCCTTCAAAGACAACAACGATGTAGAAGAGGATTTTGAATTTGACAAAATGGGTTTGGTGCTTTGCTGTTGCTCTTTTTCTTCCCATGCAAACGTAGAAACTCTGAAAGGTGACAGTGATCGGGTACCCCTACGACCAAAAGTCAAACTGGAGAATCTTTCCCTCTGATCACATTCTGATCCTTTACGTGCTTGCTCTATTGCAGCTGCGAGCGAGTCAAAGTCTTACTTGTGTGGTGGGGACAACGCTTCACGGATAATCCTTTTCCCCTTCAAGATAGGTGATCTTGGGGACCTCAGCGACGAAACAACTTTCTTCCAAGTAGCAAACTCGTCAACTCCGCTAGGAACCTACTATAACCGAGGAGGAAGTTTTAAAGGTTTAATGACGCCTCTATCAAAGAGTTCATCGACGGTGAGTGAAGCTATCTCTAACTGACCACTGAAATCAAAGGTGAAGTCGTCATCATCGTTCTAGGTGTCGCTCGATTTTGACTTTCCAGGCTTCTTTTGTTCCCAATTGAGTGATACGCTCAAGTTATCTAACAAGAGGGAGAAGGATCGAGAATAAGGAGAAGAGAGAGAGAGAGAGAGAGAGAGAGAGTTTTTTGTAGAAAAGCTAATGCCAAGTCCATTCATTCAGGCTATATTTATAGCCTTATTGTGCTACAAACTGGGAGTAGAAATAGGAACTACTACCCCTTAATCTTAGGAGTTTATCAACAAAAAAACAGAATGCGCTTATCTAGGAAACATAATGCACTTATCTAGGAACAAAATTGAAGACTAATATATTCTAACAGAATTAAAACTGAATGGCTAAGACTTATTCACAACTAAGAGCTAATATGGTCGGGTCTTCTGCTGCTATCCACTTTGACCGGGTCTTCGGCTGCTGTGTGCCTAGTGCATGCATGCACATGCACGTATCCTTTCATGCACGTATCATTTCCTCCACCTCTGAAGGATCCTTGTCCGCAAGAAAGTCGGGATAAGATTTTTTGAAGTGCAATTCATTCTCCCAGGTTGCATCCTCGGCCGGCACCCCAATCCATTTGACCAAGACTTCGGATTTTGGGTGGTATTTGCCCTTGTGAATAATACAATGATCTAGGATTGTTTCCAGTTAGGGTAGGATGGTCGAAGTATCCAAGATTGGAGGAAGCTGAGTGGAAGTTGGGGTGATGGGTCCCAAGTGCTTCCATAGCAAACTGACATGAAACACATTATGGATCTAAGAGACGGGGGGCAAGGCTAAGCGATAGGCTACTGAACCAATCTTCTCAATGATTGGGTATGGCCCAAAATATCGTGGGGCGAGCTTCATGGAATGCCGAAACGCCACCAATGTCTGCAGGTAAGGCTGTAGCTTCACATACACGAAGTCAAGTGCTACGAATGAGACTTCTCATTGTTGCTGGTCCTCTTGGCATTTCATCCGGTTCTGAGCTACCTGGAGGTTATGTTGTAGCTCGCGTAGGATGATGTCCCGATCACGCAAGTATTCGTCAACTGCCCCTAATCGAGCAGTACCCAATACATAGTTCAGGAGACTTGGGGGTGGGATCCTGTAGACTGCTTCGAAGGGTGTCATTTTGGTGGAAGAGTGAGTGGAGGTGTTGTAGCTGTATTTTGCCCAAGGAACCCACTCTAACCATTTTCGTGGCTAGTCACCTGCAAAGCACCGTAGATATTGCTCCAACGTCCGGTTAACAACTTTGGTATGCCCGTTGGTTTGGGGGTGGTAACTTGAGCTCATACACAATTTTGTCCCATGCATCTGAAAAAGTGCCTGCCAGAATGAATTGATGAATACCTTGTCACGGTCGCTAACAATGGATGTTGGTACCCCGTGTAGGCGGACAACGTTGGCAACAAATGCCTTCGTGACTGTGGTGGTAGTGAATGGGTGTTTTAAGGGAATGAAGTGGGCATATTTTGTCAACCGATCCACAATTACCATGATAACCGTGTACCCATTGGAGGGAGGCAATCTTTCGATAAAGTCCATGGAGATGTCTGTCCACATTTGAGTAGGAATCGGTAATGGTTGAAGCAATCCCGTTGGTCTCATGCAATCTGTTTTGAAGCGTTGACATACGTCACATTGCTACAAGAACTCCTTCATCGTCCGATGCATGTGGGGCCAAAGGAAGTTGTGCTTGATGCGAGAGTGGGTCTTATGAAACCCAAAGTGTCCCCCTACAGGGGATGAGTGGCAGTCCGCCACCACCTTTGAAATCAAGGTGGAGGCGGGGCTCAAATAAATCTTGTCCCCCTTGAACCATACCCCATCCCATTGAAGCAACTTGTGGGAGGGTCACTTCTTCATCAATTCCTCATAGAAGGTGTCTTGTTTGACCTCTTCCTGTAGCGTCGGCCACCAGTCTGCGTGTGGTATGAGATGGAAAGAAACTGAAATTCAGCCATACGTGACAAGGAATCCGCACCTTGGTTCTCAGCCCCTTTTTTATACTCGATCTCATAGTCGTAGCCCAGTATTTTTGGCAGCCACCACGTTTGGGCGGTGTGGTTATCCTCTGCTCGAGTAAATATTTAAGATTTTTTTGGTCGGTGTGGACTGTGAATGGTTTTCCGAGCAGATATGGGTGCCATTTCTTAATGACTTTAACAATAGCTAACATCTCATTCTCATAGGTGGATAATGCCAAGGCTGAACCTTTCAAGGCTTCACTGAAGTAGGCCACTGGTCAGTTTTGTTGGATGAGGATGGCGCCAATCCCGGTTCCACTCGCATCGCATTCAATCACAAACCGTTGGGAAAAATCTGGTAGATGTAGGATAGGATTGGCGGTGAAGTGAGTGCCTTATTCAACTGTTGAAAGGCCAGCTCTACTGCCTTGTTCCATTGGAATCTCCCTTTGTTCAACAGTTGGGTTAAGGGAGCTGCAATGCTTCCGAAGTTGCGGATGAACTTCCGGTAATATCTTGCTAACCCAAAGAAGCCACGGACCCCCTTTACTGATGTTGGTGTAGGCCATGCGAGAACAGCTTGTATCTTGGCTAGATCAATGGATACACCTTGTTCTGAAATCACATGACCCAAGTACCCGACATGCGAAACACCAAATTGACATTTTGACATTTTTGCAAATAATTTGTTAGAGGATAATTCAGTTAAAACAACTCTCAAATGAGATAGGTGGTTTACCCATGATTTAGAATAAACCAGAATGTCGTCGAAGAAGACCAAAATAAATTTCCGGAGGTATGGGCGGAAGAGGTCGTTCATGAGGCTTTGAAAAGTTGCATGTGCATTTGTCAAGCCGAACGGCATCACTAAGAACTCGTAATGCCCTTCATGTGTTCGGAAAGCCGTTTTAGGGATGTCTTCTTCTTGCACTCGAATCTAATGGTATCCTGACCGTAGATTTACTTTGGAGTAAAATTTGGTGTCGCAGAGCTCATCTAATAATTCATCAATCACGGGGATGGGATACTTGTTTTTAACAATGATTTCGTTCGGTGCTCGGTAATCCACGCAAAACCGCCAATCTCCATCAGCCTTCTTCACTAGCAAAACCGGCGATGAGAATGGGCTATTGCTTGGTCTTATCAGCCCTGTCTGCAAAAGCTCCTTCACCATCTTCTCTTTTTCGGTCTTCTGGTAATATGGGTATCAATATGGCCTCACAGTAAACGGTCCTTTGTCGAGAAGCAATGCAATCCGGTGGTCATGGGGTCGTTTAGGAGGCAGGCTTGCGGGCAGCTCAAACACGTGGGAAAATTCGGTGAGAAGGTAGTCCATCTCGGGTGGAAGGGAACCTGGTTGGCCGTTGCTATGTGAAGGAACTATTTGAAAAAGAAATCCCGTACCTTGTAACCCATTGCATTCCTTGTTGGTTAAGGCTTCGATGTTGGCTCATCCCAATCCCTTGGAAGGTGCAAGAGAGCCCCTCCTTTTTGAACGTCAAGTTTAGTTTTTTGTAATCCATCTCGACGGGTCCAAGCGTGTCTAGCCACTGTACTCCCAACACCAACTGGCATGCTGCGACGGGAAGAACATAATAGTCAGCGGTAACGTGGTGTCCTTGAATGGCGAGGGTGAGAGCTCAGCATTGCCCCATGCACTCAATCTTTTCACGGTTGGCCACCATAACTTGAAATTTCTTGTCTCGGTTCACTGGCAACCCGAACTTGGAGACGATGGCTTGGTCAATGAAGTTGTGGGTGTTGCCACCATCAATTAATATTGTCACGTTCTTGTTTTTTAGTTTCCCAAGAGCACGTATGGTTTGCGGGTGCTCGGCTCCTGCAATAGCATGGAAGGAGATTTCAGGGATGGCTTATTGGTTTTCTTCCTCTTATTCAACAGTCTCCACGTCCGCCGGTTCTGGATCCTCAATCATGAATAGTTGTGGATGTGCACAATGGTGGCCGGGGGTGAACTTCTCATCGTAGTAGTAACACAACCCCTTCTCACGATGTTCTCGTGCCTCCTGGTTGGTGAGTCGCTGGAATGTTGGGGAAGGAGCACTAGAAACTTGGTTTGTGCGCGAACTTGGTGGAGGCCCAAGTACACCGGCCATGGGGTTGGGTGACCCCTTCTGGGTTGTCATGGCTGATGGGGATTGAACCGGAACTTGGTTTGTGCGCGAACTTGGTGGAGGCCCAAGTACACCGGCCATGGGGTTGGGTGACCCCTTCTGGGTTGTCATGGCTGATGGGGATTGAACCGGCTGGCTAGCTCTCTGCTGTAAGTGATTTTGTTCCTCAATTAACCGGGTCACTCCAATCGCCTCTATCAAGGTTCGAGGCTGCTTGATCTTCACATATAAACGGACGTCATTACGAAGTCTTGCAATGAAACAGCCAATGAGAAAGCTCTCGGGCAGGCCATCAACTTGGTGGGAGAGCCTTTCGAAGGCTTCTTGATAAGCCGTCACAGTGGTGGTTTGCTTCAGGCGGGTTAATGCTTCCAATGGGTCCTTGTAGTCGGTGGGGCCGAACCGTTGTAACACCGCTTTGGAGAATTCTTCCCATGTGAGCGGTCCACGATGCTTGGTCAACCACTTGTGCCACTGTAAGGCAATGCCTTCCAAATGGAAGGAAGCTAGCTGTACCTATTGGTCTGGAATAATATTTTGAAATTCAAAATACTACTCTGCCTTGTAAATTCTGTCGCTCGGATCATCCCCATTAAATTTTGGAATGACAACTTGACGTGTTGATGAGGGTGGTCATGGGTGGAGCTGGAACGGGAAGTATGAGGGTGTGAGGATTCTTCATGGGCGAAGGGGTTGGTCTTGGGAGTGGTTCGTGAGGCTCGAAGGGCTTGGAGTTCAGTTAACACTGCTTGTAAGACAGTGCTCACCTGGTCGAAGCTCGACTCATGTCACGCTAAGGTTTCATTTACCTCATTGTGGAACTCCGCGTTAGCCTTTCCACGGGTGTCCATGGTCGAACCGGCTCTGATACCAATGATACGCTCAAGTTATCTAACAAGAGGGAGAAGGATCGAGAATAAGGAGGAGAGAGAGAGAGAGTTTGTTTATAGAAAAGCCAATGCCAAGTCCATTCATTCAGGCTATATTTATAGTCTTATTGTGTTACAAACTGGGAGTAGAAATAGGAACTACTGCCCTTTAATCTTAGGAGCTTATCAACAAAAAAACAGAATGCACTTATGTAGGAAATAGAATGCAGAATTGAAGACTTATCTATTCTAACAGAATTAAAACTGAATGGCTAAGGCTTATCCACAACTAAGAGCTAACATGACCGGGTCTTCTGCTGCTATCCACTTTGACCGGGTCTTCGGATGCTGTGCCCCTAGTGCATGCATGCACATGCACGTATCAAAGAGCCACCCCTACCGCCGGTGCCGCTGGTGATGGAGAAGTCGTTGAAGCCATGATAGATTGCAGTGGCCCTAGTAGGACTAGTGGGAGCGTTGAAGAGCTCACCAAAACGTTTGGGGTTGGAAGGAGCGCTGATGTAGGGGGAAGAGCAGGCGCTGTGAAGTTGAAATCCATGCCGCTGGGTGGTACCGGTATCACCACCTCCATTATCGAGTCTAGAATTCTGTCCTCATGGCTCGATCAATTGAGAAGCTGAATTTCGGAGTTTTTATATGTGAGAGAGAGAGAGAGAGGGAGGAAAGAGGGGAGGAGCAAATGGCAAATGGGCAGCAGAGATGATTGACCAACAAATGAAGTTAAGGAGAATGTTGGTTGCTGGTGGTATAGAAAGAAGCCGCCTTTTTTATTTAGTTATTATGACGTTCACAACATAATCGGCGGCAATAACTGGATCATCTACAATGGTGTTGGGACTGAGCTTCGTGCTCAATATCCGCTGTGCTTTTCTCCGGGAAGAAGAAAGGGGAAGGGGAAGAAGAGAGATCGGGGGAGAGAGAGGGAGAGAGTGGGAGGGCTTCGAAAGTCTGTCGCCGCTGTAACAGTTACCGACACTACTGTTCGTGTATCGTGAAGTCAAGAAACAGTATTTTTCTCCGATTAAAAATATTGAAACGGTGGATTTCAACGAAGGGAAAGGGGTCTTTGTCTGAGGGTCATAGTACAGAGGCTCTTTGTCGCAAAACAAAGTACAGGAACAAGGGGGTTTTGATTGTGTGACCGATGTGTTTTCACCATTTTTTATCTTACGGCCATTATTTAAAAAAAAAAAAAAAAAATTACTAAAGCTTACTGCATTACTGCCATGTAATAACTCATCTGGAACCATAAATTACTGATTCCAGAATTATCAATCCGGATCTACAAGAGATGTTCCCAATGTGCTGGATGAAGGTGGCCAACAGATCCGAACTGTGTCCTCATACATCCATATGACCCCACCAAGAAAAACAATGGCTACCCTTGTGGGCCTAGACAAAAATGGTCAAGAAACAGAGAAATCAACTATTGACAATCACTTTGAGTAGGTTCTGTTTTTTTTTTCTCACCTTGAAATAAATTACAATGTATATTCCATCTCAAGAAAATCAATCGCCTAGTGTAAACAAACATCTAACAAAAATAAATTGGACCATCAAAAAATGAAGTTTATACTCAACTAAATTACAAATATATTGAACCGCACCCAACTACATATCCAGCTACACAGCCTTCTGAAAAAAATATTCACATGTGTCGCCCCTGCAAATTTTTAACCGCCAGACTCACAACTCAGGCACCCAACAGTCTCTTGACCCCAGCCTTCTGCTCAGAGGTTAGTCTCGTAGGGAACTTGATGTTGAACTTGATTCTCAAGTTTCCCCTCTTTGAAGGGTCCTTCTGTAGTGGCATTCCCTCTCTTGGGATGATCTCCTCATAACTTGGATGGATCACATTGTTAATGGGTACGCTCAGGCTCCTACCATCAAGTGTCTTTAAGTTTACAGTGTAACCCGTCAAGGCTTCGGCAAGTGATATCTTCTGTGTGATAACTAGGTCGTTTCCATCCCTTGTGAAAACATCATGTGGTTTCTCATCAATGATGAATACAAGGTCTGCAGGGATAACATTTGGCTGCTCATTCCCTTTCTCAGGGAACGTGATTTTCGTCCCCTTCTTCCAGCCGGGCTTAATGTCAATGGTTAGAATTTCTTCCACTGGCATGCTTTTCCTGGACCCACAAATGCACTAGGTTAAGTAACCAAAGGAATCTTATCAACTTATAAAGAAAATAAGAAATTAGTAAAACAGCAATTCATATATAATTAAAACATTTACCAGTAAATGCTACAACACAGTTAGCCTTCATCAATTTAAACTTACAAATATGCACGGAGAAATCGAATGCAGGAGCAGCAGAACAAGATAATTAAAGAAATAAAGTTCCCAAGTGGTCAAAGATGGTGCTTCTGTAATTTGAAAGGAACGCAAATCACTAAAACACCATCTAATTATTAATGATGACAGAAAAGCACCCTAGGAAAGCTGTCTCCATATAAAGATGAATAGCCTTCAAACTTATAAGTTAGAGCAGCCACTTCAAATCTAAGATTGACCTAGAAATGCTTTTACCGGCACCAAAGGACAGAACCATCTAAAACCATATCCTACACAGCAAATCTGAGTAAACAAAATCACTAGGAACTTTTGAGTTGACCATCTCCATATTTGAGTTCAGGAACCTTATTAAACTAAACTAAAAATGCTATCATAGGCCACCAAAGGGAAAAGCCATCTAAATACACTTTATACAAAACAAATGCAGGAGATACGCTAGCCTATCCACAAGGAAAACCTCTGACAATTTTAATGACATTGAAGAAGTCCATCTTCATATTTGACTTGGAGAACTCCATCAATTCTTTTCTTCTACAACACCCCTTGGTCCGATGGTATTATCAATTGTTTCTTAGAAGTTGAAGGAAATGGTGAATGTAGAACAGAGTCTAGCAAAATATTGGCATTCGGTAATCCACTTGTGGTTTTAATTTCCAGGTTGCTTTTATTTCAAATACCTAAGCAGGCTAAACCTCAAATTAATTAACAATAGACCAGTAAACATTAAGGAGAATCTATTGGCATCTCTTATTGCATTTCAACTTCCCTTAAAAGCTGTGGTTGCACTTAAATGGTGTATTCCATAATAAATGACTCCCAGACATTTAGCAGCTTCAGTTGCAGGATGGCCCACAAGAGAGTTCATTATTAGTAGGAGTAGAGTAGAATAGCCATATTTCCTTACAGAAGGAGCCATCATTTGGAGTCGGTTATGGGATAATCTTGGATAATCGTGAGGAAGACATTTGTCGTCTTCTCTCCTGTCTGAACTGACAGGAATTGAGTTTCATCATTTTAGATGGGAGTCACTTACCAAATACTCCTCTTTTAAATTTTAATGTATAGCTTTCATATTTCAATGTCTTGTAATAGGGGCCATTTTTAGTTTGGAAGGGCTAGGAATGGGTTTTCAATTTCTGGAAAGAGTTAATATTTTGTTTCTCTATGCAAAGCAATGGATTGGATATCGTATGATGACCTTGTATCACCTCAGCAGTGTTTCCAACGTGTTTAAATTGGTGGGAATAGAAAATGACAGAATGTATCAAAGCAGGTTACTTCTATGTCCATAGACTCTAGTATTTTATCCAAGGAACAGGTGATACCAAATGAGGTGCAAATTTTGATATTTTAATGCTTCCAAACATAAACTTAAACCGCAACAATCTTTCATGCTAATATCAGAAACTGAACTTTAGCTTATCTTCAACAGTGATAAATCACCAGAGAACTACAGAAAACTATGCCTGAATGTAATGTGGAAGGAACAGAAGAAGAAAGTTTCTAAGAATATTGAGCTGAACCTATCTGGGCTAGCTAAGAAGGTGAACAACTCCATTGCTGAAGCCAATGAATAGGCTAAATTCTAGAAACTGATGGATAAGACTGCTAATGATGACAATCAGACTGCATCTTCTTCTAAGCAGCATTAACATCTGTCATAAAAGAGATAAATTTAATGAATTTCTGACTGAAGACATTATAGGGGCCTGATTAAGACTTCAAAGCAGCATTATCGCAGCTACAACCAAATGTTGGACAAGACTGATTTTGGATGGGGTTATTCATTATTGTAATGGCTGAGGACGAAATATGGCATAAATATGTCAAGATATTAATGGACAAGTAAACAGAAACCATCATTCAGGTGGGTCGAGAACCAAGGTGAGTCAAGAACCAAGGATCCTAACAACTTCTAAATGGATCATAGAAACAAAAGCAAATGCGTCAAATGAGATATGAGCTAACATCGATTGGATCAAGAAAAATGGATGTAAAAAATGAGATGAATGACGGAGTACTCACCCACTGATGTCGGTGATCTCTCTTGAGATCTTCATTTTCTTGGTAGTTCCCTTATAAAGCTCCTCAAGGCTACATGGCAAGTGATTCTCTATTGGAGCAGCCTTACGGGGAGCTTGATTCATGGAGCTCTCCCTGAACGACCCAAATATATCGTCCCCAAAATAACCACCACCACCAGGGAACCTCGAACCGCCTTTCATAGCTCCGCCTCCTCCCATGCCTCCGAACGGTCTCGAGGAGCCGAAGAACTCCGCAAAAATGTCGTTTGCACTTCTAGGAGTGAATCTGAACACATTCGGGCCATCTCCACTTTGGAAGAAGGAAGCCCCACCGGGTGGAGGAACTTGCCCTTTAAGTCCCTCCTCACCATATTGGTCATAGATAGCTCTCTTCTGGGTATCACTGAGAACCTAAGTATATTCACGAGAAAAAGAAATCAGGCACTTGAATATTAAAAGTTAGAATAAAGCAAAGGAACCCAGATCAAAAGATGGGAGTTTTAGGATAATCGGAAATGTGAGATTTGTATAAGAAGTAAAAAGGTATAAACTTGAAAGAGTTTGGTTGGGAGTCTAGAAAAAAATGAAAGAGTTTGGGATTATCAGCCCTATAGAGGTAAAGCAAAGAAATCCATGAGCAAATATGAGGTTCTGAACAGATGCATAGTTTTATACATGTATGGAAAACAGAGAGAATAGAAAGGTAATACTGACATCATAGGCTTCAGAGATCTGCTTGAACTTGGCTTCGGCTTCTTTTTTGTTGTTGGGATTTTTATCAGGATGCCACTTCATAGCAAGCTTCCTGTATGCTTTTTTAAGATCATCGTCGTTGGCGTTTTTATCGACCTGTAAGATCTTGTAATAATCGATGCCCATATCTTCCGCTACTGTGTTCTTTCTTCTTCTTCTTCTTCTTGATTGGTGATGATACTACTAAATACTAATGCGTTATTCGGGTTTTGAGTAGCTTGAATTGGTGGTGGAAGAACAGACGTTCCGGTGGCGGCGTTGGGTGGGATTGTTTGTAACAGGGACGGCAATAGAAAGAGAGCCGGACGAGATTTGTCTGGAGCCTGGAGGGAAGGGTGTGGAAGCTTCTAGCGGACTCGGAGTTTTCTCTATCCTTCCGTCCGGATTTTAGCATTTAGCGAGTTCAGATCTGCGAGGGCGCCTCACAATACATTCTCGCCGTGTATTGGGAACATCGATGTTCACATCATCTATTCTGATATATCATCGAAAGATGTTCTCAATACACGGTGAAGATATACTATAAGACGTTGTGGGGCGCAGATGTGAAGTCGCATTTAGCAGGTGGCAGCACAAGAGATGAAAATTGAGATGCTAATGTGTTATCATTATTGGTTTGGTTGGTTGAGATGTTACGCAGCTACCTCTCCATCTCTTTTAAGTGAAGATTTAAGAGTGACGTTGAGTACATAAAGATAAACTCATCTAACACAACAAACGGAAACGTATCCATTTCCAATTCATACTTGATACTTTACCGTATCTATCTCCTCCAAAGAAATTATTTCCCAATGTGATCCGACTACGACGACAACGAAAAGCAGGATAGCAACGGGGTTAGTTTTGTAGTTCTGTAAAGGAAAACATCCCGATTAGTATTACCTCTCTAAGTGCCATTTTGGTCTTTAACCCAGCGATCAATTTTCACGCCGGTAATAAATTTATGGGAAATTTTCTGTTTAGTATCCTGTATTTTGGTTAAAGTGATAATTTGGTTATCAAATTTTAAAATGCGATAATTCAGTATTCTAACTTTTAAAATATGATAATCCAATACCTTCGGTTAATCAATTCGTTAATTAGCTGTTAAGTTACATTTGAAAAGTTAAAAATGCCTTAAGAATGTCATCTAATTCTCTTTATCAATATTCAAACATTGACACTAAAATGAACAGTCCCAAATTCTGGATTCTTCTAAACAGTCACCAATTTTTTTTAATAGAAGAGGCTAGGAGATTTTGAACTGTTCAGTTTTTTTGTCAATGTTTGGATCGTTGATAAAGAGAACTAGATGACATTCTTAGGGCATTTTTAACTTTTCAAATGTCACTTAATAGCTAATTAACGAATTGATTAACAGAAGGTGTTGGATTATCATATTTTAAAAGTTAGAATACTGAATTATCGCATTTTAAAGTTTGGGTACTGGATTGTTGCATTTTAAAGTTCGAGGAGCCAAAGTACAGGATACTGATTGGGAATTTGGCCTCATTTATGAAAGGTATGAACCCCATGTATTTTATTATTGTAATGGAACCTTATCATTAGTTCCACAGTCTAAACGGTCAAAGCGTTCAGTTAAACTTTGCTCTCCACACTTTAAATCGTGACAATTTAGTACCTCAACCCCTTTTTTTTGCCAAAAAAAGATAAACTTTCATTTCTCAATAGCATAACTTGTACATTATCTATCGTT